>NC_057800.1:734150114-734401670 GCF_018294505.1 Triticum aestivum
TAGAGAAGCAGCGTCGAGGCCACCCCAAACCCTAGAGAAGCAGCGTCGAGGCCACTAATTAATATTAGTTCTACGTTTTTGCCACTAATATATCCATCTGTCATGTTTGATAATAATTGCCATGTTGTCAATATTTGTAGAAACTATGGACACCGCCTGAGACGAAGTACAAGAAGAGTTGTTGGGGGACATAATCGCACGAGGAAGTGATGCCATCTGCTCATTGTTTCTCAACGAGACCGATGGTTTGGAAGCAGCTGATTATGATGGCTCCGGTGACCTAATGCCGGTGCAAGAAGGAGACCGTGAGGACGGCTCCGGTGACCCAATGCCGGTGCAAGAAGGAGACCGTGATGACGTCTCCGGTGACCGAACCGAGTCCGGCCAGGTATATATATTAGTTAAGCTTCTGCTGACTAGCTAATTGATGCATTCATTATTTTGGTATGTACACATATTAATTAAGTCTTTGTTCTTTTTTCTAGCCCTCCAGATCGAGCACAACTTCGGTAAAGAGACGAGGCCCGAAGAAAAAGTTGAGCTCGGATGAAAAGTTTGAGATCATAGCAATCGCGCCCGACGGCCAACCGATTGAACCCCTCCGGACAAAGAGCACATTTGTTGCTCAGTGCGGGGTTTTGGTTAGGGACAAGATCCCGATCAGCATCCAGCAATGGTTTAAGCCGGCTACAGAAGACCCTGAGGTGTCTTATGTCAATGATATGCAGAAAAATGATCTTTGGACTGAGCTGAAGTCAAATTGCACCCTACCGCCAGAGGATAATCTAGAGAAGCCAGTTAAAGAGCAATTAATCAAGTCTTTTGCTCTTAAGAGGATGGCAGAACTATTCAGGAGGTGGAAGAAAGAGCTGAATAAGTTTGTCGAAAATAATGAGACACCAAAATTCAAGGGCAGATATGAGAAGATCAGAGATCACTGGCCCGCATTTGTGGCCCACAAGACATCGGAAAAGAGTAAGAAGATGTCGGCGACAAACAAGCAAAATGCTGCGAAGAAGAAGCATCACCATCGCACGGGGTCAGGTGTCTACCTCGTAGCCCGGCCTAAGTGGGCCAAGACTGAGAATGATCTGGTTGATAAAGGGATCGAATGAGAGACAATTAATTGGCCAGACCGTTGCCGGACTTGGTTCTTCGGGGCTGGCGGAACCTTGGACCCTGTAACAGGGAAGTGCATTTGGACGAACGATCAAATGGACATACCAGTCAGGAAGCTTCAGCACTACATCGAAGCAGCGCAGCAAGGGACGTTCTTTCCAGACAAAGAGAATGACGAGCTCACAATGGCCCTCGGGAATCCTGAGCACCCTGGACGGACACGAGGCACGCCAGGCTCCATTCTGTGGAAGGTTGGGTTTCTGGACGCAGACGGTTACAAATCCCATGAGAGGAGGAAAAAAGTGCAGCATAACCAAATGCAGGCGCTGCAAGCAAGGGTACAAGCGATAGAGGAACAAGAAGCAAATCGCAGCAAACATACTGCCGAAGCTTCCCCTGAAGCTACCCCGCCATCTCAGCAAAGAAGCAGCATGACTTCCACCGAGCTGCTTCAGCCGGAGCATGCCTTGACGGCTCCTGCCAGCTATCCCGTGGATGCTATCACGGAGTCTCAAAATTGCCACCTTATGAGCAATGGATGAATTTGAAGGTCAAGGCGGCTGTTGGCTCTGTTTATCCTACTGAACCCGGCGCAACTTTTCACTGCCGGCCGATTCCAGAAGGATATGCTAGGGTGATGGTGGATGAAATAACGGAGGGATTTGAGGACCTCCAGCTTGACCACCCTACCGGTGAAGGGGAGACTAGGCTGGGGTCTGCTCTGAAGACTCCATGCCTATGGCGGAAGGAGCTCATCAACCTTCCGAACTGGACGCCTCCGCCTCCTCCTCCTCCTCCTCCGGCAAGTCAGGGCACTCCGCCTCCTCCACCGCCTCCTCCTCCGGCGAGTCAGGGCACTCCGCCTCCTCCACCGCCTCCTCCTCCGGTGAGTCAGGGCACTCCGCCTCCTCCACCGCCTCCTCCTCCGGCGAGTGACGATCAGGGCACTCGACCGGCTCCTTCTCCAGCGCGTGGTGGCACTCCGCCTCCTTCTCCGCCTGCGCCGACGCGCCCGAGCAACCAGCCTCCTCCTTCTCCGCCTCGTTAGCAAGGGCGGAAGAGACCCGCCGCTGCTCCGGCTGCTCCGGCGCGTCGTAGTCCTTCTCCTCCGCCTCATAAGCAAGTAAAGAAGACAAATGCTCCGTCTGCTCGGCCGGTGTCTAGCAGTAGAGCCAGAGGCGGGAGGACATACAGATTCGGTCCTTCTCTGAAGACTCCAGAGAAGTTACCATACGAGAGGACCCCGGAGGAGAACGCGGAGATCGCACGAACCGAAGTGGATGACTGGTTTCAAGGGTTGAAAGCAAAGAGACATCCACTTCCGGAGGAGAAGGTAGATCCGGTGAAAGCGAAGCGCACTCTGGCTGCCCTGACAAAACCACCCAAGTCTCCGCCAAATGGAAACTATGAGCGCATTATTGGAAAGGAATTTGCCGAAGCGGAGCGGTCGGGAAGTACTGTCAGTGATCAAAGGCTGAAAGAACGACGAGCTGGGAAACAAATTGCCTAGCTCGGCAAACAAGCGAAGCAATCGTGCCCCCCGCTCAAGGTGCCTAGCCACAACGTCGCTAATGATCCGAGGATGGTGCCCGGTTATAGCAATCTTGTAGATTACCTGCCCGACGATGTACATTATGAACCCATGGAGGTGCAGATACAAAGATACGAGTACGGGAAGCCTCTCGTCAAAGATGAAAGATCTCTATCAACGATGATGCGAAGATTGCATGATTGGTACTTGAAAATCTGCAGAGACTCTGGGGGGAGGAGTACTTTGTATGTGAAAGTTAAAAAGGAGCATGACCTCGTTGGAATTGAACTGTTGCCTGTTCCATTTGAGGAGTTCTATCAGTTTTTCAATCAATTGGCCCTCGATAAAACAACGGTCGCCTGCTACTGTCTGTAAGTAGTACTACTTCTGTCATTAAGTCTCTCTATATAGCTCAGCTCTTTCATTGCATGTATTTATAATCATCCTCACTATATTATGCAGATTGAAGATCGCCGAATTGAAGAAAAGACAAGTCGGTGATATTGGGTTCATTAACACATATCTCATAGATGCAACTCAGGTTAAATTTCATGCCGCAACTACCGAGGCCAACTTGCTACGATCGTTGGTAATAAATGAAAACAAAGATATAATACTCTTTCCTTACAACTTCAAGTGAGTGTTACTGTCTTGTGCGTATTCGGTTTCCCTTATATATTAGTCAAGGTTATAGTAATGTAATTGATGAGTTATGCATGCGTGTGCAGTTTCCACTATATTCTCCTAGAGATTAAGCTTGAGCAGGGACTAGTAACCGTCTTATATTCAAGACGAAAAGATCCCCAGGACTATGCAGACATGACTCAAATACTCGAGAAGTAAGTTAAATCGATCATTATCCACCATATCAGCAGCTTTGTTCATTTCCTGATATATCAAGTAATTGTTTTCTTTGTCCGGCAGGGTTTGGAGAAAATTCACCAGAAAAGCTTCGGGACTGCCGAAGGAGCTGCAATTTAGACACCCGAAAGTAAGTACTATAGTAGCATGTTCCGCGCATCTACTAGTCATTCAAGCGCTAGTTTCATCAGTACCATTTGGCATTCTTGCTTATCAGTTTGATTGACCTCTATTTCTTGTAAAGTGGTTGTGGCAGGAACAAGGGAATGATTTCTGTGGATACTATGTTTGCGAGTCCATCCGCCACACGACCTGTGAGCGGGGCTACACTGACGAACAATATGAAGTACGTAAATAACAACATTCACAATTTTATTTTATTACCATCATTTGTGTTGAGTTTCATTCATTCATATATATATATATATATATATATATATATATATATATATATATATGTATTGACCCCCTTCTTTAAATTAGATGTTTCAGAAGCGGGATGAACTCCTAGCACCAGCTCGCATGCGAGAAATTCAAGAGGAATTGGCGGCATTCTTTCTTGACCACGTGATCCCTGAAGACGGAGAATACTATGTGGACCCTGAGTCCGTATGATTATATTTGTAAGAGATAATTATTGTATATATGTAGCCGGTAGTGTCAGATAGATATACGAGAACTTGTTGTTCGACCAATCTCTCGGAGAAGGAGAGGTGCTCGATATCACTTCTCTCTGTATGCATATATGTTCATGACGATCTTCTGTTTCCTTCGTTTGCTTACTAGCTAGCTAGCGTGTCTAGTCCTCTCTATACGTATGTATAGTACGTAGCGTCGACCAAGCACGGACATAAGAGAGGACACTTATCTCTATTAATTATAGCTAGCTAACACAATATATGAAACACCTAAATTAACCCCCCAAAACCCCCAACCCCCCCCCCTTTCAAAAAAAAACAAAAACCCCAACCACAGAAATGCTGACGCGTGGATGCCTATTGGTCCCGGTTGGTGCCACCAACCGGGACCAAAGGGTCTCCTGCCTAGGCTCCGCGCACAGGCCACGTGGAGGCCCATCTGTCCCGGTTCTGAATTGAACCGGGACTAAAGGGACAGGGCATTAGTACCGACCCTTTAGTCCCGGTTCCAGAACCGGGACAAAAGGCCCTTACGAACCGGGACAACAGGCCCTTTTTCTACCAGTGTACAAACTGTTAAGGGGTGCATTTTTCAATACTAATATTTAAAAGGTGTATTCCCTAATTTCTAAATATTTTAATCTGTAAATTTTCTTTTATCCAAAATGATATTTATAGTTATATATTTACATGTTTTCAAAATGACTAGCCCGTGCAAGTGCACGGGTTGACGACTAGTATAGTCAATCACTGAGAGGCCAATATCATGAGATAAACTAGGTAATCGACATTAACCCTCACTAACCCTATTGTCATCTGCACCAAGACAACCATTGGGCAACAATGCACTTTCACCACGTTTTTCAGGTACATATGATGTTACTATAATTTCATTCCAGGAGGAAATCCATGGGTGATTACCATTCAGGAAGTTATCTCCCTGATGGATAGCATTCATATCATTTGCGGCACGTTTTCTTGAGTGGTTACCCAAGTAAGGGTTCTAGCCATTTTAGCTATCCTCGCACATGATTGGCTCCCGCTGGAGGTCTTCAAGTCTTCCAAGGGGATGTTTATATTCGTGAGTGTTGCAAGGTATAATATGTTGACCCCGCACAGAAATGCACTAGTAATTACTAAAAATACCCATGAAAGTTAGTTAACCTCAACAGGTATAATAGTGTTTTTGTCATGAATGCAAATGACATGAACGGATAGGCGATATTTTTGTAAACATGTTGATTGCATTTATTTTTTTAGTTCATATGTGTTGGTTATGAATTTCCAAACCATAGAAGGCTCTCTGCAATTTCAAAAATTAATTTCTATCGCTGCTGAGCTAGCCACCAGACGGTTTATGACAAGTGGGTTCAAGTTGGCGTGCGCCGGCCTCTCGCCGTGGATTCAAACGCTGGAGTTCGAATGTTGCATGGCGGTAGGAGCAAGGCAGAGGGTTTAGGCGCACACACACATGCGGCGGTAGCTGGTGGTGGTTGGGAGGCATGGCGGCATGACATCGGTGTGATGGTAGGTGCATGGCGCAGGCCAGAGGGCACTGGAGAGCACGCAAGAAGGGGAAGGGAAAACAAACTAGGAAGCCACATAAAGGACGACGAGGAAAGGCACGGGGTGTTTTTTTGAACACAGTACAAACACAATCGCTCATACATACGCGCATACACCCAACCCTATGAACACATACACGCACACCCTACTCCTATAAGCACCTTCGAGTGACTGAGCCGGCATATGATCATCTTGAGATTTACGAAGTCACCGTAGGCACCTCGTCGTCGACGAGAATGTCTCCTCCATAAATATCAGCGAAGAAGCCCATACCACACTAGTAGAAAAAGGGTCAAATGTGAAGCGCATTAGTGCCGGTTTGAATTTGAGCCGGCACTAATGTGTGCATTAGTGCCGGTTCCAACAGCTAGCCATCCGCTCTCATTAGTACCGGTTTGTGACGAACCTTTAGCACCGGTTCGTGCCACGAACCGGTACTAAAGTGAGTGGTGGCAGGATGTTGTCAGTCCGGGGCCCCTCCAACACCTTTAGTATCGGGTCGTATCACGAACCGGTACTAAAGGTCGTCCTACATAGACCCTTCGTCCACCCGAGGTCGCTCTGTTCTTCCCCTTTCCCCTCTCCTCTCTGTTCTTTTCCCTCTTCCTCTCAAGCTCATCACACATTTTGCCCAAAATTTGTCAAGATTTGAAGGCCCCATCCATTCAAATAATCACAAAGGTTAGCAACTTTGTCCTTTCATCTCTCATTGCTAGATTAGCTCGTGCAATGCTTTATATAGTGATTGATTTTTGAGTTTAATAATTTGGGAGGAATTATATATATGTGCTAGTATTTGATTTATATGCAATTTGAGGTCAAAAATAACACTTAGTTTGCATATGTAGGTGTGGTTTACTTAGTACCTTCTAAATCTCCGTCGTAACCACCGTCGATCGCTCGCAACGTCCCGTCGCCGGCACCACCTTGTGGTGAGCCTCTTGTTCATGAAGTTTTATATAAAAAATTGATGTTTGTGTGATTTGGATATATAGTTACTCGTATAATTATCTTACCCATACGTTGTTTGTTATACATAGTGCCATGGTTTTGATATCCGTCCCCGTCGGCCCTCGTCCGGGTTATGATTCGGATGTGGTATATTCTCTTTTAAAACTATTCATTGCATTTCGTGTTTATGACAAATTATGCCCATCAAGTTGACATAGATATTTGTATGTAGGAGGTAGTTGAACCGGAAATTCCAACCGACCCTATTGTCGAGAGGTTAAATTTAGTTGAAAGAGAAAACGAGGATTTGAAGGAAAAATTGAAAAGAATTGAGGGGGAGAAGATGGAATTGGAGTTGCATGTTGCCGATGTCGTCGATGATCACAAGATTAAGATGGAGAAAATGCGCTTGAAGATTAGAAAGATTAGAAAATATGCCATTCATAGTGAGGCTTGGTATCATTATGCTGTTGGATCAATTGTTACCTTAGTTGCGATCTTGATCGCATTTGTTGTTGCATTTAAATTCTTTAGCTAGAGAGTTATTTGTTTGTTGCATTTAAGTGTTGTATGATCTTTATGTATGAACTTTATGTATTGTATTAATTTGGTGTTTTCGGTGCTGTGTATTGAAGATGAGCCGGCAATGGATGTACGATGACCGATGCTCTCCCGAGTTCATTAATGGCGTGCATACTTTTCTGCTTGCGGCTGAGGCAAACAAGCGGGCGGATGGTTTTATGCCTTGTCCATGTGCTGGCTGTAAGAATGGTCACAATTACTCTACGTCAAGAACCATTCACGTCCACCTGTTTGAGTCCGGTTTCATGCCCCACTATAATGTTTGGACCAAGCATGGAGAAAGAGGGGTTATGATGGAAGACAATGAAGAAGAAGAGGACGACGACAGCTATCCTGGCCATGGGTTCCCTGAATACGATGATACAACAATGAGGGAAGAAGCTGAGCCGGTAATGCGGGAAGAAGCTGAGCCGGCAATGCGGGAAGAAGCTGAAGAAGAGGCATCGGATGAGCCCGTTGATGATCTAGGTCGGGCCATTGCCGATGCAAAGAGAAACTGCGCAAGTGATTTGGAGAAGAAGAAGTTGCAGCGCATGTTAGAGGATCACAAAAAATTGTTGTACCCGAATTGCGTAGGTGACAAGAAAAAGCTGGGCACCACACTGGAATTGCTACAATGGAAGGCAGAGAATGGTGTATCTGACAAGGGATTTGGAAAGTTGCTGGTAATGATAAAGAATATGCTTCCAAAGGACAACGAATTGCCCGAGAGTACGTACGAAGCAAAGAAGGTTGTCTGCCCTCTAGGGTTAGAGGTGCAGAAGATACATGCATGCCCTAATGATTGCATCCTCTACCGCGGTGAGTACGAGGATTTGAACGCTTGCCCAGTATGCGGTGCATTGCGCTATAAGATCAGCCGCGATGACCCTGGTGATGTCGAGGGCGAGCGCCCCAGGAAGAAGATTCCTGCCAAGGTGATGTGGTATGCTCCTATAATACCACGGTTGAAACGTTTGTTCCAAAACAAAGAGCATGCCAAGGCGATGCGATGGCACAGAGAAGACCGTAAGAAAGACGGAAAGTTGAGAGTACCCGCTGACGGGTCGCAGTGGAGAAAAATCGAAAGAAAGTACGGGAAGGAGTTTGCAGATGACGCAAGGAACGTATGGTTTGGTCTAAGCGCAGATGGCATTAATCCTTTTGGGGAGCAGAGCAGCAACCATAGCACCTGGCCTGTGACTCTATGTTTGTATAACCTTCCTCCTTGGTTGTGCATGAAGCGGAAGTTCATTATGATGCCAGTGCTCATCCAAGGCCCTAAGCAACCCGGCAACGACATTGATGTGTACCTAAGGCCATTAGTTGAAGAACTCTTACAACTGTGGAATGGAACAGGTGTACGTGCGTGGGATGAGCACATGGGGGAAGAATTTGACCTAAAGGCGTTGCTGTTCGTGACCATCAATGATTGGCCTGCTCTCAGTAACCTTTCAGGACAGACAAACAAGGGATACCGCGCATGCACGCACTGTTTGGACGATACCGACAGTATATATTTGGCTAATTGTAAGAAGAATGTGTACCTGGGACATCGTCGATTTCTTCCGAGCAGGCATCCCGTAAGAAAGAAAGGCAAGAATTTCAAAGGTGAGGCGGATCACCGGACGAAGCCTCGCCACCGTACTGGTGCTGATGTACATGATATGGTCAAGGATTTGAAGGTGGTCTTTGGAAAGGGTCCTGGTGGACAACCTGTTCCGAATGACGCTGACGGACGCGCACCCATGTGGAAGAAGAAATCTATATTTTGGGACCTGCCCTATTGGAAAGACCTAGAGGTCCGCTCCGCAATCGACGTGATGCACGTGACGAAGAATCTTTGTGTGACCCTGCTTGGCTTCTTGGGCGTGTATGGGAAGACAAAAGATACACCTGAGGCACGGGAGGACCAGCAACGTATGCACGGAAAAGACGGCATACATCAGGGTCATGCAAGCTACGCTCTTACCAAAGAAGAGAAGGAAATCTTCTTTGAATGCCTGCTCAGTATTAAGGTACCGTCTGGCTTCTCGTCGAATATAAAGGGAATAATAAACATGGCAGAGAAAAAGTTCCAGAACCTAAAGTCTCATGACTGCCACGTGATTATGACGCAACTGCTTCCGGTTGCATTGAGGGGGCTTCTACCGGAAAACGTTCGATTAGCCATTGTGAAGCTATGTGCATTCCTCAATGCAATCTCTCAGAAGGTAATCGATCCAGAAATCATACCAAGGTTAGAGAATGATTTGGTGCAATGTCTTGTCAGTTTCGAGTTGGTGTTCCCACCATCCTTCTTCAACATCATGACGCACGTCCTAGTTCACCTATGTGAAGAGATTAACGTTTTGGGTCCTGTATTTCTACACAATATGTTCCCCTTTGAGAGGTTCATGGGAGTCTTAAAGAAATATGTTCATAACCGTGCTAGGCCAGAAGGAAGCATCTCCAAGGGCCATGAAAATGAGGAGGTCATTGAGTTTTGTATTGACTTTATTCCTGACCTTAAGCCGATTGGTGTTCCTGAATCGCGGCATAAGGGCAGACTGGATGGAAAAGGCACGCTAGGAGGGGAACAAATAATATGTATGGACGGACATTCTCTCACTGAAGCACACTACACAGTTCTACAGAATTCCGCCTTGGTGGCTCCGTATATGGATGAACACAAGAATTTGCTACGCTCCAAACACCCGGAGCGGTCTGATCACTGGATTACACGTGAACAAACCAGGAGTTTCGCCAGCTGGTTGCAGACACGTACCATGCATGACGCCTCTATTGAAGATGACCTGTACTTGCTGTCCCAGTTACCATCTTCGAATATAATGACTTTCAAAGGGTACGAGATAAATGGTAATACATTTTACACGATCGCCCAAGATAAGAAGAGCACCAACCAAAACAGTGGTGTCCGCTTTGATGCAGAAACCAAGACGGGAAAGGAAACATATTATGGTTATATACAGGACATATGGGAACTTGACTATCGACGTGGTTTGAAGGTCCCTTTGTTTCGGTGCAAATGGGTCAATATGACACGAGGCGGGGTAACGGAAGACCCGCAGTACGGAATGACAACAGTGGATCTCAACAATCTTGCGTATGCAGACGAACCATTCGTCCTAGCCAATGATGTGGCACAGGTTTTCTATGTGAAGGACATGTCTACCAAGCCGAGAAAAAGAAAAGATAAGGAAGCGAATGCATCGTACGATGAGCCAAAGCGGCACATAGTTCTTTCTGGGAAGAGAAACATCGTGGGAGTGGATGACAAGACAGACATGTCAGGAGATTATGAAAAGTTTGATGAAATTGCTCCATTCACAGTGAATATTGACCCGAGCATCCAGTTAAATGATGAAGATTTTCCATGGCTACGGCGCAAAGGGACACACGCGAAGAAAAAGTTTCACACCCAAAGATCTGGGATGTGATCGGCTTCACTATCATCACTTTCTTCTGTGTTTCACACCCAGGAGGGAATCTCTGTAATAGTTAGGGTAGCTAGTTATGTGTTTTGGCATTTGAAACGCGAAGAAATTTTATGTGCAAGCAAATTCTTTCATGCATTTACTGATTTTTTCAGCTAAATGACCCTGAAATTAAAAAGCATTTCAAATAAACTCAGAAAAGGTTGAAAGTTGGCATGATATCATAATTTCACCCACATAGCATGTGCAAAAAAGTAGAGAGGGTTACCGCAAAAACTGGATGCACTTCGTGTACAAAATGGACAATCTCTTTCGAAGTATCAGGGTTTCGGACGAAAACTCATCCGTTACAAAGGCATTTCATTTTTTAAATAACCTAAGCATTACCAAATTGAATATAATGATAAAACACACTAATATTAAACATAAGAAAAAAGAATCACTGAAAAAATCTATTTTCAAAGTTAAGTTATTCACAAACTAGTGATTCACACAAATTTCAAATAATTCAAAATTTAAACTATTCAAATTTATAAACTACCGGTACTAACAGAAAGTTTGTAATTTTTTGTACCTAAAGCAAAAATATTCACAAAAAAACTCTAAATACAGCAAAAAACAACTCAAAATTAAATAAAGCAAAAAAAAGAAAAAAAAAAGCCCACCTACTGCGCCACAGCGGCCTGCATATGACTAGAAACCCAACCTGTTGTTGGGCCGGGATGCAGGCCCCAAAGGCCCAGTAGGCCCACAGGGCAGCACAGAACATTTAGACCCAGTAGGCCTGCTTTGGAGAGGAGCTCGAGGGAGCTACTGCACTGGGGCTTATAAACCAGTGCGGACGCCTCTCGGCTAGCGAGGTGGGACTAAACATTTCGCACCGCACATGCGCCAGCGCACCCCCTTTAGTACCGGGTGGTGGCTCAAACCGGTACTAAAGGGGGGGGGGGGTCTTTAGTACCGGTTGGAGCCACCACCCGGTACTAAAGGGGTGCCGTTCTTGCCGCTTGGCCTGGCCAAAACAGACCTTTAGTACCGGTTGGTGGCTCCAACTGGTACTAAAGGTTATTCTATATAAGAAAATAGTTCAAAAAATTTGTCAGTTTCTCATCTCTCCCTCTGCTTCTTTCTCCTCTTCCCCGTCGCCGCTGCCCCTCGTCGCCGACCCCGTCGCTGTCCATCGCCGTCGCCATCCCCATCCCCGTCGCCGCGCCCCGCCCCGTACTCCCGTCGTCGCCGCCCGGCCCGTCGTCGCCGCCCCGTCCCCGTCGTCGCCGCCCCGTCCCCGTCGCCGTCTCTGTCTCTGTCCCCGTCGCCGCCCCCCGTCGTCGCGCCTCGCCGGTGAGCTCCTGCCCCGGCCGCCATGTACCACACACACACACACACAATCTTTCTATTTTGTAGTTATAGAATTATTAGAAATGTTAGTTATATAAAAATGTTTTTTAGTTATAGAAATATTAGAAATGTTAGTTATATAGAAATGTTAGTTATATAGAAATATTAGAAATGTTAGTTTTATAGAAATGTTAGTTATATTAGAAATGTTAGTTATATAGAAATGTTAGTTATATAGAAATGTTAGTTATATAGAAATGTTTTTTAGTTATAGAAATATTAGAAATGTTAGTTTTAGTTATAGAAATATTAGAAATGTTAGTTTTAGTTATAAAATTTAGAATTTGCATATATGAAATCACAATCCATCATTTAAAAAATGTTACTTTACTTTTGCGGCATATAGTATTTGTTGTCAACGATGCCCGGCCCGCATCCTCGCCGTCGACCCGTTCGCGACGACGTCCTGCTTCAGAGGACCCATGTCCAGGACTGGGCTCTGCCGGCCTGGCACTGGGAGGTGCTACCTTCAGGGGCGCGATGCTTGGTGAGGAACCCGGCCCTGGGTCCCGTCGTCGACCCTCATCTCCTTTGGTGGCATTCACATGGGCCACTTTCGGTGCGGAGGGAGCCGGCCCCGCCGGAGGTGGTACGTCACCATGTCAGGGAGGAGGACGAGCACGTCCATCGCTACATGGCTGCTATGGACGTCAGGTTCTCCAATACCTGGCAGGTTCTTTGGGAAGATCACCCGAGCTATGATCCAGTGATGGTTCCTTCACTTTGGTTGTCCACCGCCTAGATTACTCTCTAGTATTCGATCTTTATTAGCTAGCTAGCTAGCTAGTGACGTATTCGATATATAATATTCGAGATGATTTATTCGAGATTATATATATTATTCGAGACGATGTATTCGAGATTATGTCTATTATTCGAGACGACGTATTCGAGATTATATTCGATGATGCTTATTATGTACTATGATTGATTCAGTTTTTCCTTATTAATTGATTGCATCCATGCATTGTAATTTGAATATATTTCTTTTGGATTAGTTAAATAAAACCTATGGCGGACAATACCGGCAGAGAGGGAGAAGAGGCCCTGTTCAATATCATACGCAATCCTCGCGGGCCAGATGATGATCAGAATGAAGAAGATTATGACGGCTCCGAATATCTAAACAACACCGGGGAGGGTGATATGATATTCGATCGCGACGACCGAATTGATGAAGTCATGAACTATGAACATGACGAAGAAAATGTTGATCTTGAAACAACAAAGACCGGCGAGGTATATATATTTATATAAGCAGGCATCTGGTGATCATCACATGTTTTAAATGACTTGAAGATATATTAACGAATCGATCTTTCTTCTTTCAGCCATCCGGATCGAGCAAATCTTCAGGCAACAGGAAACGAGGCCCGAACAAAAAGTTGAAGGAGGGCGTAAAGTACAATATCGAGGCCATCAAACCTAATGGCGAACCATTAGCGCCTAAGAAGATTGCGGACAAGTTCATTCGTCAGTGCGGAGTTCTTGTGAAGGACCAACTCCCGATCTCCCTTCAAGAATGGAGAGAGCCAGCAAAGCCACGTCCAGGAGTTACTTTTGTCGACGACAGACAAAAACTTCTGCTTTGGGAAACGCTCATGGAACATTTCACCCTACCAGATCATTTCACAGATGCAGATGTGGAGAAAGTCAAGGACGCTGCTCTTAGGAAGATGGCGGTTGCATTCAACAACCACAAGAATCGTGAATGGGCCAAGTACGTCAAGGGAGGAAGGAAGACTCCAGTATTCGAGGGAACACTAGAGAAGCAAAGTGCTCATTGGGACGATTTCGTGAAATTCAAGGATTCGGAATTATCTAAGGAACGGTCGAGAATAAACAAGGCCAATGCCGCAAAAAAGGATAAGTTCCATAAGCTGGGGCCAGGTGGCTATGCGGTGGGAATGCCTAAGTGGGATAAGTCTGAGAAAGAGATGGAGGATGCAGGTGTCACTCCAGAAACATTGAGCTGGCCCCCCAGGTGCAGGACTTGGTTCTATGCGCATGGGGGGAGTTGGACCCGAAGACAGGCAAAGTTTCGAAGAAGGCATGTCTGGACGGAGCCAAAGATAAGCTACTTGCTGCAATAGAGGAGGCTCGATCGGGGGTGTTCCAGCCCAACAGAGAGAACGACGAGCTTACGCATGCCCTGGGAAATCCTGAACACCCGGGAAGAACACGAGGCATGGGCGCTATTCCGTGGTATGAGGGGTTTTCGGACTGGAACGCCGACTACAGAACCCGTGCGAGAAAGAAGATTGCGGAGGAGAAGAAGAGGAAGATGGAGGAGGAGCAGAGGAAGCTAGACTATGAACGCCTTCAAGGCCTAGAATCAGCGCACGCTGACTTGGCAGTCAAATTCCAGCGGCAGCAGGAGCAGATCGACTCACTTAGTCAACAAAGGGGGTCTCAGCAGCTGCAACAGCTAGCGGATGATCCAGCATTGGATAGCACCGTCCCATCCATGCCGAGAAGCAGCATGGGTTCCGCCCCGAGCGACGCACTGCTGGATAGCTACCCAGTGGATGACATCATGGAGAACACTAACTACGAGCTACACTTCAAAATGAAGAACATATCCATGAAGGTGGCGGATGCCCTTGCTTTTACAAATCCCCCCGAGGCAACCTTCCATTGCAACCCGATTCCAGCGGGCTATGCTCGTGTCTTGGTTGATGAGGTGGTGGACCAATATTCGGGGCTAGAGGTTGACATTCCTGGAGGTGACGATGAGCACTGGGAGAGGCCAATCATCGTATCATCCTATGGAGAAAGGATTGCATCATCTTTCGAAGGCCACCGACACCGCGTCATCCGACTCCTCGTCGAAGTCCGCCACCGAGTTGGTAGACTCCCGCTCCTCCAAGTCCACCAACACGCCAGGCCACTCCTCCTCCAAGTCCGGCACAGCTTCAGGCCACTCCTCCTCCTCCAAGTCCGGCAAAGCCTCAGACCACTCCTCCTCCAAGTCCGGCACAACTTCAGGCCACTCCTCCTCCAAGTCCGGCACAGCTTCAGGCCACTCCTCCTCCTCCAACTCAGCCACGTCAGCCGTCTTCGCCACCTCAGCAATCACGGAAGAGAGCTCCCTCAGCTATGGTGCGTAGCGGTACAAGTCGAGGTAGTACTGGAGGTACAGGCGGAGGCAAGCGATTTCAATATGGTCCAAGCCTCGCGCCTCTTCCGCAGAGGCCTTACGGCAAGTCCGAGGAGGAAAACGTAGCCATATCGAAGGCCGAGGTGGAAGCCCATTTTGCACCAAAACCACCACCACCGCCAAGGGAGAAAGTGCCTGAGGAAAAGATTGACCACTTCATTCGTATGGCTAGAGCACCAGCTCCCAAGCCTGTTGACACAGACTATGAGCGCCACATCAAGAAGTTAAATCGAGCACGTCTATAGAAAGAGGCGAGCTCGAGCTCGAGAAAATCAGCTGGCAAAAGGAGCGGTAAAACCGTTCCCCAGTTGGGAGAACAGGCGGCGCAGTCAATCCCCCCGCTTGTTGTGCCAACAACACATGAGAGTAGGCGCATCCAATATTATTGTGGGAAAACCGTTAACGTTCCCGGGCTGGGCGATGTGGTAATAACCGAGGAGCATATTGAGCAGGCTGAAACGCTCATGATCACTGTTGGACGACTCCTCGATATCGAGCCCATGTCTCCGACTAGAGAGGAGGAAATAAAACGGAAATATGTCCGGGGCCAACCTTTGGTCGAGCCAGACGAGGTCAAGAAGCTCCCAACGAGAATGTATGAATTGCATCAATGGTACATGGACATTACCAAGATTTCCAATGGAGAGTCCCTCATGGTGAAAGTCAAGAAGGATCATTACTACCATGAGAAAGCTGTGTCCGTTGAGTATTCAGAACTATTTCAGCTATACAATCAAGACGCACTCGACAAATCTATCGTCAGTTGCTATTGTCTGTAAGTGATTTCTTTCTGTAATTTAAGTCTCAAGCTAGCTGTAGTGATCATTTTGATCAATCATTACCTGTAATTATCCTCACTATATTCTTTTCTGTGGTATTATGCAGGATGAAGATTTATGAAATGAAAAAAGGTGGACGCTATGGCATTGGGTTCGTTGACCCAAATACCATTAATGAATACACATGGAAATTAGATCCATATTACGAAAAAAGTGTAGAGGAAAGCATGCTAGAGTTCTTCAAGCGCCTCAAATACAATGAAGATATACTACTTCCTTACAACTTCGAGTGAGTCACACTGTCTTGTACTACAAATTCTGTTTTTGCCTACTAGCTAGCTACATGTTTTTGCTTACATATGCCCGCTTAATTAAGACATGCAAACGTGTGTGCATGCAGATTTCACTGGATCTTGTTAATCATTAAAGTTGATGAAGGAACAATTGAAGTACTAGACTCATTACTTAAGAAACCAACTGACTACACCATCGTGAAGGGGATAGTCAACAGGTAATTTCAATCATTATTAACTATATCTCGGCCTATTTAATTAGTTCGTCATTTCCTGATAACAACTATTTAATAACCCATTTATTCATTTTCTTTGTCGGCGGGCAGGGCTTGGGCAAAGTTCATCAGGGCCACTCCAGGCCCATGGAAACAAAATCTGAAATGGTATCGACCCAGGTAAGTGATTAAGTAGTACTAGCTAGCTGCCATCTCTTTAATTATCATGCTTGATTAATTATTATCTGGTCAAATTCCATTCTGGTAAAGGCCCTGAAGCAGGCGCCGGGGAATAATCTGTGTGCATACTACGTTTGCGAGAACATTCGTATGATGGCGTCCGAAAGGAGCAGATCTCAAAGAAAGGAGTGGGTACGTTTGTCAGAACACTATTCACAATTTTTACACCATTATCGATATCTAGTCACACAACTAATACACATGCATATTTATCTCCTTCTTAACAGTTCAAAGAGGTGCGGGAGAAGCTCCTACCAGAGGACCGCATAGAAGCAATTCAAGAGGACATGCGGGATTTTTGCTCGACCAGGTCATAGATCCCAAAGGAGAATACTATTACCCGCTACCGCCCCCATGAACCACTTCCAGTTGTTATCGTGCTCCGAAGGCACCAATTAGGCTAATGCCACTGGCTCTGAAGGCACCAATTAGGAGAAATTGTAGATAGGTAGCTAATTGTATATATATATATATATATATATATATATACATACATGTGTTTATATATGTGTGAATTAATTAATGGTGGTTGTGAGACATTCGATGATATATATATATATATTATGATCGGTTCTACTAGAAATTCTATTTATATATATGCATAACGTGTACAATATGTAGTATCGTAAAATACCAGCAAACGAAAAATAATTAAATGGAAAACACAAAATTAAATGAAAAAGAAATCATAAACCCAAACCCCCCAAACTTTTAATACCGGTTGGTGTCACCAACCGGTACTAAAGGGCTCCCTTCCCTCGAAGCTGGCTCGTGCCACGTGGTTGCCCTTTAGCACCGGTTCGTGCTGAACCGGTACTAAAGGGGGGGGGGGCTTTAGTGCCCACACTTTAGTGCCGGTTACCGAACCGGCACAAAAGGGCCTTACGAACCGGTGCTATTGCCCGGTTCTGCACTAGTGCCAGGGAGAAAGAAGAGCTAAACAGGTTCTAATACTGATTTCTGCAATGTGTTGAAGAAAACCTAGCGAGAAGAGGAGAGGCAAGGAGTCCAGGAAGAAAGGCACATGTAGCTTAACCCAGTACTGCCCTTGATCCAGGAACACAACTTTCAAGGTGAAACTGATGAGGACACCACAACCATCAACAAGTCTTCAACAATTATAGGTCCAATCACCAGAAGTCGCATCAAACTAATAAGTGACCAGGTGAACGCTAACTTAAGTTTACCTTATAACCTGGATGACACAACTATGCTTGAACTTAGGTATCACATGGAAGATATCCAACAACCTATGAGGTCTTGAAGCAACCAGTCTAGCGGAACAAGTTTGGAGAAAACAATTTTCAAGTGAAGCTGATGCTGTCAGTTTTTTTACCTCTGATATTTCGTTGTGCCACACCCATGTAGTGGATGCAGGAATTCAGTCTATTTTGGGACAACCCAATAACTATTTTAGAAATTCCTAATAAATCCTAGAGGCTATTGGGGAACGCAGTAATTTCAAAAAATTCCTACGCACACGCAAGATCATGGTGATGCACAACAACGAGAGGGGAGAGTATCATGTACGTACCCTCGTAGACTGTAAGTGGAAGCGCTATGACAAAACGGTTGATGTAGTCGTACGTCTTCACGATCGACCGATCTAGTACCAAAGATACGACACCTCCGCGATCTGCACACGTTCGGCTCGGTGACGTCCCGCGAACTCATGATCCAGTAGAGCTTCGAGGGAGAGCTTCATCAGCACGACGGCGTGATGACGGTGATGATGTTGCTACTGGAACAGGGCTTCTCCTAAGCACCGCTACGATATTACTGAGGTGGATTATGGTGGAGGGGGCACCGCACACGGCTAAAGATCAATGATTAACTTGTGTGTCTATGGGGTGCCCCCTCCCCCATATATAAAGGAGTGTAGGAGGGGGAGGGGGCCGGCCTCTCTAGTGGCGCCCCAAGGGAGTCCTACTCCCACCGGGAGTAGGATTCCCCCCTTCTATTTGTTGTTCTAGGAGAGAAGGAAGGAGGAGGAAGAAGGAAGGAAAGGGGGGCCCTCCCAATTCGGATTGGGATTGGGGGGGGGGGGCGCCCCCTCCTTTGCTTCTTTCCCCTCTCTTCCACTAAGGCCCAATAAGGCCCATATACCTCTCGGGGGGTTCCGGTAACCTCCAGGTACTCCGGTATACTCCCGATTTCACCCGGAACCATTCCGATGTCCAAACATAGGCTTCCAATATATCAATTTTTTTACGTCTCGACCATTTAGAGAATCCTCATCATGTCCGTGATCAAATCCGGGACTTCGAACTACCTTCGGTACATGAAAACACATAAACTCGTAACACCGATCGTCACCGAACATTAAGCGTGCGGACCCTACGGGTTCGAGAACTATGTAGACATGACCAAGCCATGTCTCCGGTCAATAACCAATAGTGGAACCTAGATGCTCATATTGGTTCCTACATATTCTACGAAGATCTTTATCGGTCAAACCGCATAACGATATATGTTGTTCCCTTTGTCATCGGTATGTTACTTGCCCGAGATTCGATCGTTGGTATCTCAATACCTAGTCCAATCTCATTACCGGCAAGTCTCTTTACTCGTTTCGTAATGCTACATCCCGTAACTAAATCATTAGCTACATTGCTTGCAAGGCTTATAGTGATGTACATTGCCGAGAGGGCCCAAAGATACCTCTCTGACAATCGGAGTGACAAATCCTAATTTTGATCCATGCCAACTCAATAAACACCATCCGAGACACCTGTAGAGCACCTTTATAATCATCTAGTTACAATGTGACGTTTGGTAGCACACAAAGTGTTCCTCCGGTATTCGGGAGTTGCATGATCTCATAGTCATAGAAACATGTATAGTTATGGAGAAAGCAATAGCAACAAACTAAATGATCATCGTGCTAAGCTAACGGATGGGTCAAGTCAATCACATCATTCTCTAATGATGTGATCCCGTTAATCAAATGACAACTCATGTCTATGGTTAGGAAACATAACCATCATTGGTTCAACAAGCTAGTCAAGTAGAGGCAAACTAGTGACACTCAGTTTATCTATGTATTCACACATGTACTAAGTTTCTGGATAATACAATTCTAGCATGAATAATAAACATTTTATCATGATATAAGGAAATATAAATAACAACTTTATTATTGCCTCTAGGGCATATTTCCTTCAGTCTCCCACTTGCACTAGAGTCAATAATCTAGATTACATTGTAGTGATTCTAACACCCATGGAGTCATGGTGCTGATGATGTTTTGCTCGCGAGAGAGGCTTAGTCAACGGGTCTGCAACATTCAGACCCGCATGTATCTTGCAAATCTCTATGTCTCCCTCCTTGACTTGATCGCGGATGGAATTGAAGCGTCTCTTGATGTGCTTGGTTCTCTTGTGAAATCTGGATCCTTTGCCAAAGGCAATTGCACCAGTATTGTCACAAAAGATTTTCGTTGGACCCGATGCACTAGGTATGACACCTAGATCGGATATGAACTCCTTCATCCAGCCTCCTTCATTTGCTGCTTCTGAAGCAGCTATGTATGCCGCTTCACACATAGACCCCGCCACGATGCTCTGCTTGGAACTGCACCAAGTAATAGCTCCACCATTCAATAAAAGAACGTGTCCGGTTTGTGACTTAGAGTCATCCGGATCAATGTCAAAGCTTGCATCGACGTAACCGTTTACGATGAGCTCTTTGTCACCTCCATATACGAGAAACATATCCTTAGTCCTTTTCAGGTATTTCAGGATGTTCTTGACCGCTGTCCAGTGATCCACTCCTGGATTACTTTGGTACCTCCCTGCTAAACTTATAGCAAGGCACACATCAGGTCTGGTACACAACATTGCATACATGATAGAGGCTATGGCTGAAGCATAGGGAACACCTTTCATTTTCTCTCTATCTTCTGCGGTGGTCGGGCATTGAGTCTGACTCAACTTCACACCTTGTAATACATGCAATAACCCTTTCTTTCCGTGATCCATTTTGAACTTCTTCAAAACTTTATCAAGGTATGTGCTTTGTGAAAGTCCAATCAAGCATCTTGATCTATCTCTATAGATCTTGATGCCCAATATATAAGTAGCTTCACCGAGGTCTTTCATTGAAAATTTCTTATTCAAGTATCCTTTTATGCTATTCAAAAATTCAGTATCATTTCCGATCAACAATATGTCATCTACATATAATATCAGAAATGCTACGGAGCTCCCACTCACTTTCTTGTAAATACAGGCTTCTCCAAAAGTCTGTACAAAACCATATGCTTTGATCACACTATCAAAGCATATATTCCAACTCTGAGAGGCTTGCACCAGTCCATAAATGGATCACTGGAGCTTGCCCACTTTGTTAGCACCTTTTGGATCGACAAAACCTTCTGGTTGCATCATATACAACTCTTCTTTAAGGTATCCATTAAGGAATGCAGTTTTGACATCCATTTGCCAAATTTCATAATCATAAAATGCGGCAATTGCTAACATGATTCGGACGGACTTGAGGATCTCTACGGGTGAGAAGATCTCATCGTAGTCAACTCTGTGAACTTGTCGAAAACCTTTTGCAACAATTCGAGCTTTGTAGACAGTAATATTACCGTCAGCGTCAGTCTTCTTCTTGAAGATCCATTTATTCTCTATGGTCTGCCGATCAGCAGGCAAGTCAACCAAAGTCCATACTTTGTTCTCATACATGGATCCCATCTCAGATTTCATTGCTCAAGCCATTTTGCGGAATCTGGGCTCATCATCGCTTCCTCATAGTTCGTAGGTTCGTCATGGTCAAGTAACATGACTTCCAGAACAGGATTACCGTACCACTCTGGTGCGGATCTTACTCTGGTTGACCTACAAGGTTCGGTAGTAACTTGATCAGAAATTTCATGATCGTCATCATTAGCTTCCTCACTTACTGGTGTAGGAATCACTGGAACTGATTTTAGTGATGAACTACTTTCCAATAAGGGAGAAGGTACAATTACCTCATCAAGTTCTACTTTCCTCCCACTCACTTCTTTCGAGAGAAACTCCTTCTCTAGAAAGGATCCATTCTTAGCAACGAATATCTTGCCTTTGGATCTGTGATAGAAGGTGTACCCAACAGTCTCCTTTGGGTATCATATGAAGACACATTTCTCTGATTTGGGTTCGAGCTTATCAGGTTGAAGCTTTTCACATAAGCATCGCAACCCCAAACTTTAAGAAATGACAACTTGGGTTTCTTGCCAAACCATAGTTCATAAGGTGTCGTCTCGACGGATTTAGATGGTGCCCTATTTAACGTGAATGCAGCCGTCTCTAAAGCATAACCCCAAAACGATAGCGGTAAATCAGTGAGAGACATCATAGATCGCACCATATCTAATAAAGTGCAGTTACGACGTTCGGACACACCATTATGTTGTGATGTTCTAGATGGCGTGAGTTGCGAAACTATTCCACATTGTTTCAAATGAAGTCTAAACTCATAACTCAAATACTCACCTCCACGATCAGAGCGTAGAAACTTGATTTTCTTGTTACGATGATTTTCCACTTCACTCTGAAAATCTTTGCACTTTTCAAATGTTTCAGAATTAGGTTTCATCAAGTAGATATACCCATATCTGCTCAAATCATCTGTGAAGGTGAGAAAATAATGATATCCGTCGCGAGTTTTAGTCATCTTCAAGTGATTCTAGATGTCATCAGAATGGAGTTTCTTCATGCAGTTTACACCAATATGACCTAAACGGCAGTGCCACAAATAAGTTGCACTATCATTATCAACTCTGCATCTTTTGGCTCGAATACTATGAACATGTGTATCACTCATCAAGATTTAGTAAAAATAGACCACTCATCAAGGGTGCATGACCATAAAAGATATTACTCATATAAATAGAACAACCATTATTCTCCTATTTAAATGAATAACCGTCTCGCATTAAACAAGATCTAGATATAATGTTCATGCTCAACGTTGGCACCAAATAACAATTATTATTCAGGTCTAAAACTAATCCCGAAGGTTGATGTAGAGGTAGCATGCCGACGGCGATCACATTGACTTTGGAATCAGTTCCCACGCGCATCGTCACCTCGTCCTTAGCTAATCTTGCTTAATTCGTAGCCCCTGTTTCGAGTTGCAAATGATAGCAACTGAACCAGTATCAAATACCCAGGCACTACTGCGAGCATTAGTAAGGTACACATCAATAACATGTATATCAAATATACCTTTCACTTTGCCATCCTTCTTCTCCGCCAAATACTTGGGGCACTTCCGCTTCCAGTGACCAGTTCCTTTATAGTAGAAGCACTCAGTCTCAGGCTTAGGTCCAGACTTGGGTTTCTTCACTTAAGCAGCAACTGGTTTGCTGTTCTTTTTGAAGTTCCCCTTCTTCCCTTTACCCTTTTTCTTGAAAATGGTGGTCTTGTTGACCATCAACACTTGATGCTCCTTCTTGATTTTTACCTCCGCAGCCTTTAGCATTGCGAAAAGCTCAGGAATCGTCTTATCCATCCCTTGCATATTATAGTTCATCACGAAGCTCTTGTAGCTTGGTGGCAGTTATTGAACAACTCTGTTAATGACACTACCATCAGGAAGATTAACTCCCAGTTGATTCAAGTGGTTGTGGTACCCAGTAATTCTGAGTATATGTTCACTGACAGAACTATTCTCCTCCATCTTGCAGCTGTAAAACTTATTGGAGACTTTATATTTCTCAATCCGGGCATTTGCTTGAAATATTAACTTCAACTCCTAGAACATCTCATATGCTTCGTGATGTTCAAAACGTCGTTGAAGTCCCGGTTCTAAGCCGTAAAGCATGGCACACTGAACTATCGAGTAGTCATTAGCTTTGCTCTGTCAGGTGTTCATAACATCTGGTGTTGCTCCTGCAGTGGGTTTGTCACCTAGCGGTGCTTCCAGGACATAATTCTTCTGTGCAGCAATGAGGATAATCCTCAAGTTACGGACCCAGTCCGTGTAGTTGCTACCATCATCTTTCAACTTAGCTTTCTCTAGGAACGCATTAAAATTCAATGGAACAACAGCACGGGCCATCTATCTACAACAACATAGACATGCAAAATACTATCAGGTACTAAGTTCATGATAAATTAAAGTTCAATTAATCAAATTACTTAAGAAATCCCACTTAGATAGACATCTCTCTAATCATCTAAGTGATCACGTTATCCATATCAACCAAACCATGTTCAATCATCACGTGAGATGGAGTAGTTTTCAATGGTGAACATCACTATGTTGATCATATCTACTATATGATTCACGCTCGACCTTTCGGTCTCTAGTGTTCTGAGGCCATATCTGCATATGCTAGGCTCGTCAAGTTTAACCCGAGTATTCTGTGTGTGCAAAACTGGCTTGCACCCGTTGTATGCGAACGTAGAGCTTATCACACTCGATCATCACGTGGTGTCTCGGCATGACAAACTATAGCAATGGTGCATACTCAGGGAGAACACTTATACCTTGAAATTTAGTGAGAGATCATCTTATAATGTGATACGTCTCCAACGTATCTATAATTTTTGATTGCTCCATGCTATATTATCTACTGTTTTGGACATTATTGGGCTTTATTATCCACTTTTATATTATTTTTGGGACTAACCTATTAACCGGAGGCCCAGCCCAGAATTGCTGTTTTTTGCCTGTTTTAGGGTTTCGAAGAAAAGGAATATCAAACGGAGTCCAAACGGAATGAAACCTTCGGGAACGTGATTTTCTCAACGAACAAGACCCGGGAGACTTGGACCCTACGTCAAGAAAGAAAAGAGGAGGCCACGAGGTAGGGGCGCGCCTACCCCCCCAGGCACGCCCTCCACCCTCGTGGGCCCCTTGTTGCTCCACCGACATACTCCTTCCTCCTATATATACCTACGTACCCCCAAACGATCAGATACGGAGCCAAAAACCTAATTCCACCGCCGCAACTTTCTGTATCCATGAGATCCCATCTTGGGGCCTGTTTCGGAGCTTCGCCGGGGGGGCATCAATCACGAAGGGCTTCTACATCAACACCATAGCCCCTCCGATGAAGTGTGAGTAGTTTACCTCAGACCTACGGGTCCATAGTTAGTAGCTAGATGGCTTCTTCTCTCTTTTTGGATCTCAATACAATGTTCTCCCCCTCTCCTGTGGAGAACTATTCGATGTAATCTTCTTTTTGCGGTGTGTTTGTTGAGACCGATGAATTATGGGTTTATGATCAAGTCTATCTATGAATAATATTTGAATCTTCTCTGAATTCTTTTATGTATGATTGGTTATCTTTGCAAGTCTCTTCGAATTATCATCTTGGTTTGGCCTACTAGATTGATCTTTCTTGCAATGGGAGAAGTGCTTAGCTTTGGGTTCAATTTTGCGGTGTCCTTTCCTAGTGACAGTAGGGGCAGCAAGGCACGTATTGTATTGTTGCCATCGAGGATAACAAGATGCGGTTTTCTTCATATTGCATGATTCTATCCCTCTACATCATGCCATCTTGCTTAAGGCATTACTATGTTTTTAACTTAATACTCTAGATGCATGCTGGATAGCGGTCGATGAGTGGAGTAATAGTAGTAGATGCAGGCAGGAGTCAGTCTACTTGTCTCGGACGTGATGCCTATATACATGATCATACCTAGATATTCTCATAACTATGCTCAATTCTGTCAATTGCTCAACAGTAATTTGTTCACCCACCGTAGAATACTTATGCTCTCGAGAGAAGCCACTAGTAAAAACTATGGCCCCCGGGTCTATCTTCATCATATTAATCTCCTACTACTTAGTTATTTCCTTTGCTATTTACTTTGCCTTTATTTTACTTTACATCTTTATCATAAAAATACCAAAAATATTATCTTATCATATCTATCAGATCTCACTCTCGTAAGTGGCCTTATAGGGATTGACCACCCCTATTTGCGTTGGTTGCGAGGATTTATTTGTTTTGTGCAGGTACGAGGGACTCGCGCGTAGCCTCCTACTGGATTGATACCTTGGTTCTCAAAAACTGAGGGAAATACTTACACTACTTTGCTGCATCATCCCTTCCTCTTCGGGGAAAACCAACGCAGTGCTCAAGAGGTAGCATAATGCTATCGCCGAACTAAGCAAGATAAGATGCATAACGGATAAACATCACATGCAATCAATATAAGTGATATGATATGGCCATCATCATCTTGTGCCTTTGATCTCCATCTCCAAAGCACTGTCATGATCACCATCGTCACCAGCTTGACACCTTGATCTCCATCGAAGCATCGTTGTCGTCTCGCCAACTATTGCTTCTACGACTATCACTACCTCTTAGTGATAAAGTAAAGCAATTACACGGCGATTGCATTTCATACAATAAAGCGACAACCATATGGATCCCGCCAGTTGCCGATAACTGTGTTACAAAACATGATCTTTTCATACAATAAAATTTAGCATCATGTCTTGACCATATCACATCACAACATGCCCTGCAAAAACAAGTTAGACGTCTTCTACTTTGTTGTTGCAAGTTTTACGTGGCTGCTACGGGCTGAGCAAGAACCGTTCTTACCTACACATCAAAAACCACAACACGGTATAGTGATTGCTTTTTGATCTTCAGAAAGAACACTGTTCATTGAATCCGAGTCAACTAAAGATGGAGAAACAGACACCCACTAGCCACCTATGTGCGAAGCACGTCGGTAGAACTAGTCTCGCGTAAGCGTACGCGTAATCTCGGTCTGGGCCGCTTCATCCAACAATGCCGCTGAATCAAGAATGAACTAGTGACGGCAAGCAATATGTATATACCCACGCCCACAACTCCTTTGTGTTCTACTCATGCATATAACATATATGCATAAACCTGGCTCGGATGCCACTGTTGGGGAACGCAGTAATTTCAAAAAAATTCCTACGCACACGCAAGATCATGGTGATGCACAACAATGAGAGGGGAGAGTATCGTCTACGTACCCTCGTAGACCGTAAGCGGAAGTGTTATGAGAACGCGGTTGATGTAGTCATGCGTCTTCACGATTGACCGATCTAGTACCGAAGATATGGCACCTCCGCGATCTGCACACGTTCGGCTCGGTCACGTCCCGCGAACTCATGATCCAGTAGAGCTTCTGGGAAGAGCTTCATCAGCAAGACGGCGTGGTGACAGTGATGATGAAGCTACCGACGCAGGGCTTCGCCTAAGCACCGCTATGATATGACCGAGGTGGATTATGGTGGAGGGGGGCACCGCACATGGCTAAAGATCAATGATCAACTTGTGTGTCTGTGGGGTGCCCCCTCCTCCGTATATAAAGGAGTGGAGGAGGGGGAGGGGGCCGACCTCTCTAGGCGCGCCCCAAGGGAGTCCTACTGCCACCGGGAGTAGGACTCCCCCTTCCCTCTATTGGTTCTAGCAGAGAAGGAAGGAGGAGGAAGAAGGAAGGAAAGGGGGCAGCCTCCACCTTTGCTTCTTTCCCCTCTCTTCCACTAAGGCCCAATAAGGCCCAATAAGGCCCATATACCTCCCGGTACTCCGATATACTCCCGATTTCACCTGGAACCATTTTGATATCCAAGCATAGGCTTCCAGTATATCGATCTTTTATGTCTCGACCATTTCGAGACTCCTCGTCATGTCCGTGATCAAATCCGGGACTCCGAACTACCTTCGGTACATCAAAACACATAAACTCGTAATACCGATCGTCACCGAACGTTAAGCGTGCGGACCCTACGGGTTCGAGAACTATGTAGACATGACCGAGACATGTCTCCGGTCAATAACCAATAGTGTAACCTTGATGCTCATATTGGTTCCTACAAATTCTACGAAGATCTTTATCGGTCAAACCACATAACGATATACGTTGTTCCCTTTGTCATCGGTATGTTACTTGCCTGAGATTCGATTGTCGGTATCTCAATACCTAGTTCAATCTCGTTACCAGCAAGTCTCTTTACTCGTTTCGTAATGCTACATCCCGTAACTAACTCATTAGCTACATTGCTTGCAAGGCTTATAGTGATGTACATTATCGAGAGGGCCCAGAGATACCTCTCCGACAATCGGAGTGACAAATCCTAATCTTGATCCATGCCAACTCAACAAACACCATCGGAGACACCTGTAGAGGACCTTTATAATCACCCAGTTACGTTGTGATGTTTGGTAGCACACAAAGTGTTCCTCCAGTATTCGGGAGTTGCATGATCTCATAGTCATAGGAACATGTATAGTTATGGAGAAAGCAATAGCAACAAACTAAACAATCATCATGCTAAGCTAACGGATGAGTCAAGTCAATCACATCATTCTCTAATGATGTGATCCCGTTAATCAAATGACAACTCATCTCTATGGTTAGGAAACATAACCATCATTGATTCAACGAGCTAGTCAAGTAGAGGCAAACTAGTGACACTCTGTTTGTCCATGTATTCACACATGTACTAAGTTTTCGGTTAATACGATTCTAGCATGAATAATAAACATTTTATCATGATATAAGGAAATATAAATAAAAACTTTATTATTGCCTCTAGGGCATATTTCCTCCAGAGGCCCACTTAGCCCATTCGTGCAAGGCAAGGGATACTACTAAAGTTTAGTCCCACGTTGCTAGTTTAGTGGGAGTTGGACCCCTTACACTTACGGGTTACCCAACCACTCCCGCGAGAGAGCAAGCGGAAGCTAGTGCCAACCACTCCTGTGAGAGAGCAAGCGGAAGCCAGTGCCAGGTGAACAATTGTCAACTCAACTCCTCTAACTCTTGGAAGGAGAAGTCTTGTTGTATTGTTTCCTACAACCCAATAATGTCAATCTGTTCCTGCCACATATAGTCAATCACCGAGAGGCTAATATCATGAGATAAACTAGGTAATCGACAATAACCCTCACTAACCCTATTGTCATCTGCACCAAGACAACCATTGGGCAACAATGCACTTTCACCACGTTTTGCAGGTACATATGATGTTGCCATAATTTCACTCCAGGAGGAAATCCATGGGTGATTACTATTCGGGAAGTTATCTCTCTGATGGATTGCATTCATATCATGTGCAACACGTTTTCTTGAGTGATTACCCAAGTTAGAATTCTAGCCATTTTAGCTATCCTCGCACACGATTGGCTCCCCCCGCAGGTCTTCAAATCTTCCAAGTGGATGTTTATCTTCGTGTTACTGTTGCAAGGTATAATATGTTGACCCCGCACAGAAATGCAGTAGTAATCACTAAAAATACCCATGGAAGTTAGTTAACCTCACCAGGTATAATAGTGTTCCTGTCATGAATACAAATGACATGAATGGATAGGCGATATTTTTGTAAACATGTTGATTGCATTTATTTTTTCAGTTCATATGTGTTGGTTATGAATTTCCAAACAAAGAAGGCTCTCTACAATTTCAGAAATTAATTTCTGTCGCCGCTAAGTTATAGCCACCAAACGGTTTATGACAAGTGATGTCAAGTTGGCGCGCCATGGATTCAAATGCGGCATGGCAGCAGGAGCAAGGCAGAGGGTTTAGGCACACACACACACGTGCGGCGGGAGCTGGCTGTCTGGGGTCGCGACACTATGTGGGAAGGAGCTGGTGGTGGTTGGGAGGCATGGCAGCATGGCATCGGTGCGAACGTATGGTAGGTGCCTGGCGCATGCTAGAGGGCACCAGAGAGCACGCGAGAAGGGGAAAACAAACTAGGAAGCCACATAAAGGACGAACACGTTGTTAAAACATTGTAGGCGTGTGCGTGCGTGAGTTTGTTGTAATCTGGTTAGGCTAAGAGATATGATCCCATATTCTGTTAGTTTACTTGGAGATCAATCCTAGGCTAACAAACTCTTGTAATCTTTTGGCCTTCGAGCCCTATATCAACATGCACGCATCGCTGCATGTTGCATACGCTTAAGCCTAGCTTTTCTACATGGTATACAGAGCTTGGCTCTTCCATGGCATCTAGATGTCTTCGTCGGCTGCTCCTGCCATGGCCGCGCCCTCCCTCGCTTCCCTCAGCCACACCATCACGGAGAAGTTGAATCGGGAAACTTTCTCGTCTGGAGGGCGCAGGTACTGCTGCATATCCAGGCGGCAGGCATGATGGGTTTCCTCGATGGTTCCGTCCAGGAGCCCGCCCCTGAGATCCGCACGGAGACGGAGGTCTCTGGCATGAAGGAGCTCACTGTTGTCATCAACCAGCGCATGCCGTGTGGGTTACCCAGGACCAGCAGGTGCTCTCGTTTTTGATCGCATCTCTCTCTTGCGAAGTGCTCTTGCAAGTCAGCAATTGCACGACGGCTGCCACCACCTAGAGTGCTCTCCTTCAGAGCTTCTCCCGCAATCCCGCGCCCGCATCATCCAGCTTCGGGATCAGATCGGCCACACCAAGAAGGGCGGTCTCTCAGCGATTGCCTACTTCACCAAGATGAAGGGGATCGCCGACGAGCATGCAGCCGCCAGGAGGCCTCTGGATGAATATGATGTCGTCTCCCACATCATCCAGGGCCTCATGCACGAGCCGGAATACAGTGGGTTCGTGTCCACCATCTCCACGCACACCATCACCGACCAGCCCATCGGCCTAGGCAATCTATTCTCGCTGCTGAGTCACGCATCGCCGCGTAGACCTCCGCCTACTCTACCAACCTTGTTGTAAAGTGCGGAGGCCGCAACAACTCCAGCCGTTCTGGGAACGGTGGCTCCCGTGGCTACAGCAGCAACAACACTGGAGCCTACTTCTTCGACAACTACTCTGGTGGCGGCAGTTCTGGTGGAACGCCTCACCATGGTGGTGACTGCAGTGACCGTGGTGACTGCGAGAAGTGTCAAATCTGCAAGCTTGAAGGGCATGGTGTGTGGCATTGCAAGAAGCGCTATGACCGCAACTACAACAACAATGTGCGTAATCCCGCGGGTGGTGGAGGTGGCGGTGGTGCTGGTGGAAACCGATCTGCCAACACCATGCACTCCTATGGAGTTGATACCAACTAGTATCTTGACTCCGGCGCAACAAACCATGTGACCGGTGAGCTGGAGAAGCTTGCTATCCATGATCTCTACACCGGCCCGGAGCAAATCCACACCGCAAGTGGTCAAGGTATGGACATTGCACATGTTGGTCATTCAGTTCTATCTACTCCTCATGGTTCCTTAGATCTAAAGAACATATTTCATTCCCCTCAAGCCGACAAGAGTTTACTTTCTGCCTATCAACTTATCAAAGATAATCATGCTTTCCTTGAGGTTTACCCTGAAACTTTTTTTGTTAAGGAACGAGCCACTCGGAGGATCGTTCTTCAAAATGAGAGTAGGGGTGGTTTGTTTCCTATTTATGGCCGTCAAGATGCTCCTCCTCAACAAGTCCTTAGCGTGATCAAACCATCTACTTCATGATGGCATAAGCGCTTCGGACATCCTGCATTACCGGTGGTTTAGAAAATTCTTCGAGATTTTAGTCTTCCCGTATCAAATAAACAAGACCATATGTTGGTTTGTGATGCTTGTAAGATGGCCAAGAGCCATCAACTTTCGTATCCCAAGTCTTTTAGTGAGTCAAAGGCTCCTTTAGAGCTTGTTTTTTTGGATGTGTGGGGTCCTGGATCCGTTTCTGTAGGCAGAAAAAAATATTATGTGAGATTTATTGATGATTTTAGCAAGTTTAGTTGGATTTATTTGCTCAAAAATAAGTCTGACGTGTTTGAGATATTTCATCTTTTCAACAACATGTTGAACGTCTCTTCGATCGAAACATTCTTGCTATGCAAACGGATTTGGGGGGGGTGAATACCAAAAACTCAATTCCTTTTTGAGCGCATTGGCACCACTCAATATGTTTCATGTCCCATGCTCACCAACAGAACGGATCCACATAAAGGAAGCATCGACATATTGTGGAAGTTGGTCTATCTAGCAGACGTTCAATTCCTTTTTGAGTGCATTGGCATCACTCATTATGTTTCATGTCCCATGCTCACCAACAGAACGGATCCGCAGAAAGGAAGCATTGACATATTGTTCTTGCTCATGCTTTTATGCCCTTGAAATTTTGGGATGATGCATTTCTTATTGCTGTTTATCTTATCAATCGTGTCCCTAGTAGGGTTATCAAAAATCAAACTCCTCAAGAACGTCTCTTTGGCAAGAAACCTGACTACACTTTTCCTCGCATCTTTGGATGTGTGGTTTGGCCTAATTTGCATCCCTACAACAAGCACAAACTTGAATTCCGGTCAAAACAATGTGTTTTCTTAAGGTACAACATCCTACATAAAGGATACAAATGCCTAGATATTGCCTTTGGTCGTGTCTATGTTTCTAGGGATGTGGTTTTTGGTGAACATGTTTTCCCATTCGCCAAACTTCATCCCAAAGCTGGTGCACCACTACTCAAAAATCTCACCCTCTTGCCGTTTCATCTCCTGCCATCACCTTGTTTTGATCAAGGGGGAGTAATAGATGATGCTGACCGCATGTCCATGTCTAACAATAATAAATTTGATCAAAACCCTGATGCAAGCGTGCAGGAAAACGAGGAAGAATTTGGCGAAAATTCGCATGATTTTATGTACACAGAAACGACAGGAGAAGCTATAGAGTTTCCAGTCGTAAATCTCGGGAGGATCACTCGGGATCCGTGGCGTCAGATGCGTCAGCTGCTGGAGGGGAACCCCCGGCAGGATCTGCGCTACTCCCTGGTTCCGCAGCAGACCGACTGCATCATGAGGCGGACCCACAGAAAATGTCTCTTCATTATGGAGAAGTTCTTGGAGCAGAGGACTCCACCAGGTACAAAAGTATTGTAGGAGCATTAAATTACTTGACATTAACTAGACCAAATATCTCATACTCAGTAAATAAAGTATGTTAGTTCTTACATGCTCCCACTAGTGTACATTGGACTGTAGTAAAGAGGATACTTAGATATCTTCAAGGTACACAGAGTCATGGACTCAGAACTGGAAAGTCAGATTCGATGCTTGTAAGTGCTTTTTCACATGCAGATTGGGCAGGTTGTCCTGATGATAGAAGATCAACAGGAGGTTTTGATACGTCTTCGACGTATCTATAATTTTTGATTGTTCCATGCTATTATATTATCTGTTTTGAATGTTTAATGGGCTTTAATATACTCTTTTATATTATTTTTGGGACTAACCTATTAACCGAAGGCCCAGTACAAATTGCTGTTTTTTGCCTATTTCAGTGTTTCGCAGAAAAGAAATATCAAACGGAATCCAAACGGAACAAAACCTTCGCGAGGATCTTTCTTGGAACAACCGCAATCCATGAGTCTTGAGTGGAAGTTAGAGACGCAACAAGGTGGCCACGAGGTAGGAGGGCGCGCCCAGGGGGGTAGGCGCGCCCCCACCCTCGTGGGCCCATCATAGCTCCACCGACCTACTTCTTTCGCCTATATATACTCTTATACCCTGAAAACATCCAGGGGAACCACGAAACCACTTTTTCACCGCCACAACCTTCTGTACCCATGAGATCCCATCTTGGGGCCTTTTTCGGCGATTTGCCAGAGGGGGATTCGATCACAGAGGCCTTCTACATCAACACCATGGCCTCTCCGATGATGTGTGAGTAGTTTACCACAGACCTTCAGGTCCATAGTTATTAGCTAGATGGCTTCTTCTCTCTCTTTGGTTCTCAATACAAAGTTCTCCTCGATGTTCTTGGAGATCTATTCGATGTAATACTGTTTGCGGTGTGTTTGCCGAGATCCGATGAATTGTGGGTTTATGATCAAGATTATCTATGAACAATATTCGATTCTTCTCTGAATTCTTATATGCATGATTTGATATCTTTGCAAGTCTCTTCGAATTATCGGTTTAGTTTAGCGTACTAGATTGATCATTCTTGCAATTAGAGAAGTGCTTAGCTTTGGGTTCAATCTTGCGGTGCTCGATCCTAGTGACAGAAAGGGAACCGACACGTATTGTATTGTTGCCATCGAGGATAAAAAGATGGGGTATATATCATATTGCTTGAGTTTATCCCTCTACATCATGTCATCTTGCCTAATGCATTACAATGTTCTTATGAACTTAATAATCTAGATGCATGCTGGATAGCGGTCGATGCGTGGAGTAATAGTAGTAGATGCAGAATCGTTTCAGTCTACTTGACACGGACGTGATGCCTATGTTCATGATCATGCCTAGATATTCTCATAACTATGCGCTTTTCTATCATTTTCTCGGCAGTAATTTGTTCACCCACCAGAATATATGCTATCTTGAGAGAAACCACTAGTGAAACCTATGCCCCCCAGGTCTACTTTACATCATATAAGTTTCCGATCTATAATTCTAGTTTACTATTTATTTTGCAATCTTTACTTTTCAATCTATACAACAAAAATACCAATTTTTTTATCTTATTATCTTTATCAGATCTCACTTTTGCAAGTGGCCGTGAAGGGATTGAAAACCCCTTTATCGCGTTGGTTGCAAGGTTTTTGATTATTTGCGCAGGTAGTAGGCGATTTGCGTGTAGTCTCCTACTGGATTGATACCTTGGTTCTATAAAACTAAGGGAAATACTTACGCTACTTTGCTGCATCACCCTTTCCTCTTCAAGGGAAAACCAACACATGCTCAAGAGGTAGCAAGAAGGATTTCTGGCGCCGTTGCTGGGGAGATCTACGCTCAAGTCAAGACATACCAAGTACCCATCACAAACTCTTCTCCCTCGCATTGCATTATTTGCCATTCGCCTCTCGTTTTCCTCTCCCCCACTTCACCTTTGCCGTTTTATTTGCCCCCTTTTCAATTTGCCTTTCTTTCGCCATGGCCGAACCAAAAGGGGCTAAGGGTTTCCCGGGTTTTAATACCTTGGATAAACCCTCTATCATTTCTAAGCTCATAAATAATGATGCTATGGAAAGACCTACCGGGGTTATCAATGAGAGTTTAGATAATTTTGATGAAGATGACCCTGGAATATTTTGTTATTTGCTTGATGAATCTTTAAGATGCTTGGGATAGACTGTTAATGATCCGATCCAGCTATGTACCCCAATATCAAATTGAGATATACTTGAAAAGCTTTTATGTTGGCTTGCCCTCTTCTTTCAAGATAGTTTTATATTCTATATTTGAAGAAGGTTTTCTTGAGGGGGATGCCATCGATACCTATGAAAAGATCAAAACTATATTTGGGCACCCCATGAATGATAAGGTTGAATCCACCTCTCTTTTGTGCTTTTATCAAAATGAAATTATCAAAGAGATGAAGGCTAGCTTAGATGCAAATTTCCGTAGTGTGCTTAATCTTTCTTCCACCATTAATGTCCACGTGCTTTCTCAAAATAGAAAGATAAATGCTATAGATAAGAAATTTTCTCTTTTCTTTCCCAACACCAAAGATGGCAATACCTAGATCTATTCTTGTTTTTATGCCTAGCTAGGGGCGTTAAACCATAGCGCTTGTTGGGAGGCAACCCAATTTTATTTTTGTTCCTGTTTAGTAATAAATAAATCATCTATCTTTTGTTATGATTGTGTTTTTTATGTTTTAATTAGTGTTTGTGCCAAGTAAAGCCTTTAGGATCTTCTTGGGTGATTGTTATTTGATCTTGCTGTAAAAAATAGAAAGTATGCGCTCACGAGAATAATTTTCATTTCTTACGAGAGAGCAATAAAATACAAATTTCAACTGCAGTAGATCAATATACAACTTATTTAGGTCGTACTAATTTTTCAGAATTTTTGGAGTTACAGAAGTATTCGAAACCTACAAATTACTACAGACTGTTCTGTTTTGACAGATTCTGTTTTTCGTGTGTTGTTTGCTTATTTTGATGAATCTATGGCTAGTATTGGGGGGTATGAACCATAGAGAAGTTGGAATACAGTAGTTTAACACCAATATAAATAAATAATGGATTTATTACAGTACCTTAAAGTGGTGGTTTGTTTTCTTATACTAACGGAGCTCATGAGATTTTCTGTTGAGTTTTGTGTTGTGAAGTTATCAAGTTTTTGGGTAAAGATTTGATGGATTATGGAATAAGGAGTGGAAAGAGCCTAAGCTTGGGGGATTCCCAAGGCACCCCAAGGTAAAATTAAAGGACAACCAAAAGCCTAAGCTTGGGGATGCCCCGGAAGGCATCCCCTCTTTCGTCCTCGTCTATCGGTAACTTTACTTGAGGCTATATTTTTATTCACCACATGATATGTGTTTTGCTTGGAGCGTCTTGTATGATTTGAGCCTTTGCTTTTTAGTTTACCACAATCATCCTTAATTTACACACCTTTTGGAGAGACACACATGAATCGGAATTTATTAGATTACTCTATGTGCTTCGCTTATATCTTTTGAGCTAGATAATTTTTGCTCTAGTGCTTCACTTATACCTTTTTAGAGCACGATGGTGGTATTATTTTATAGAAATTATTGATCTCTCATGCTTCACTTATATTATTTTGAGAGTCTTTTAGAACAGCATGATAATTTGCTTTGGCTATAAAATTAGTCTTAATATGATAGGCATCCAGGATGGGTATAATAAAAACTTTCATATAGAGTGCATTAAATATTATGAGAAGTTCGATACTTGATAGTTGTTTTGAGATATAAAGATGGTAATATTAGAGTCGTGCTAGTTGAGTAATTGTGGAATTTAGAAATACTTGTGTTGAAGTTTGCAAGTACCGTAGCATGCACGCATGGTAAACGTTGTGTGACAAATTTGAAGCATGAGGTGTTCTTTGATTGCTTTCCTTATGAGTGGCGGGCGGGGACGAGCGATGGTCTTTTCCTACCAATCTATCACCCTAGGAGCATGCGCGTAGTGCTTGGTTTTGATGACTTGTAGATTTTTGCAATAAGTATGTGAGTTCTTTATGACTATGAGTCCATGGATTATATGCACTCTCACCTTCCATCATTGCTAGCCTCTTCGGTATCGTGCATTGCCCTTTCTCACCTCGAGAGTTGGTGCAAACTTCACCGGTGCATCCAAACCCCGTGATATGATACACTCTATCACACATAAGCCTCCTTATATCTTCCTCAAAACGGCCACCATACCTACCTATTATGGCATTTCCATAGCCATTCCGAGATATATTGCCATGCAACTTTCCACCGTTTCGTTTATTATGATACGCTCCATCATTGTCATATTGCTTTGCATGATCACGAAGTTGACATCGTATTTGTGGCAAAGCCACCTTCATAATTCTTTCATACATGTCACTCTTGATTCATTGCACATCCCGGTACACCGTCGGAGGCATTCACATAGAGTCATATTTTGTTCTAAATATCGAGTTGTAATTCTTGAGTTGCAAGTAAAGAAAAGTGTGATGATTTTCATTATTAGAGCATTGTCCCATGTGAGGAAAGGATGATGGAGACTATGCTTCCCCCACAAGTCGGGATGAGATTCCAGACGAAAAAAGAGAGGCCAAAGAAGCCCAAATAAAAAAAGAGAGGCCATAAAAAAGAGAGAAAAAAGGCCCAAATAAAAAAAGAGAGAAAAAGAGAGAATGGGCAATGTTACTATCCTTTTTCCACACTTGTGCTTCAAAGTAGCACCATGATCTTCATGATATAGAGTCTCTTATTTTTTCACTTTCATATACTAGTGGGAATTTTTCATTATAGAACTTGGCTTGTATATTCCAATGATGGGCTTCCTCAAAATGCCCTAGGTCTTCATGAGAAAGCAAGTTGGATGCACACCCACTTAGTTTCTCTTGTTGAGCTTTCATATATTTATAGCTCTAGTGCATCGTTGCATGGCAATCTCTACTCCTTGCATTGACATCAATTGATGGGCATCTCCATAGCTCGTTGATTAGCCGCGTCAATGTGAGACTTTCTCCTTTTTTGTCTTTTCACGCAACCACCATCGTCATATTCTATTCCACCCATAGTGCTATGTCCATTGCTCGCGCTCATATATTGCATGAAAGTTGAAAGAGTTTGAAAAGGCTAAGTATGAAACAATTGCTTGGCTTGTCATCGGGGTTGTGCATGATGGGAGCATTTTGTGTGACGAAAATGAAGCATGGTCAAACTATATAATTTTGTAGGGATAAGCTTTCTTTGGCTATATTATTTTGATAATACATAATTGCTTGGTTAGCATGCTTGAAATATTATTATTATTTTGTCAATATTAAACTTTTGTCTAGAATCTTTTGGATCTAAACATTCATGCCGCAGTAAAGAGAACTACATTGAAAATTATGTTAGGTAGCATTCCACATCAAAAATTCTGTTTTTATCATTTACCTGCTCAAGGACGAGCATGAATTAAGGTTGGGGATGCTGATACGTCTCCGACGTATCTATAATTTTTGTTTATTCCATGCTATTATATTATCTGTTTGGATGTTTAATGTGCTTTAATATACTCTTTTATATCATTTTTGGGACTAACCTATTAACCGAAGGCCCAGTGCAAATTGCTGTTTTTTTGTTTATTTCTGTGTTTCATAGAAAAGGAATATCAAACGGAATCCAAACGGAACGAAACCTTCGTGAGGATCTTTCTTGGAACAAACACAATCCAGGAGACTTGGAGTGGAAGCCAGACACGCAACGAGGCGACCACGAGGCAGGAGGGCGCGCCCCCACCCTCGTGGGCCCCTCGTAGCTCCACCGACCTACTTCTTTTGCCTATATATACTCTTATACCTTGAAAACATCCAGGGGAGCCAGGAAACCACTTTTCCACCGCTGCAACCTTCTGTACCCGTGAGATCCCATCTTGGGGCCTTTTCCGGCGATCTACCGGAGGGGGATTCGATCACGGAGGGCTTCTACATCAACACCATGGCCTCTCCGATGATGTGTGAGTAGTTTACCATAGACCTTCGGGTCCATAGTTATTAGCTAGATGGCTTCTTCTCTCTCTTTGGTTCTCAATACAAAGTTCTCCTCGATGTTCTTGGAGATCTATTCGATGTAAAACATTTTGCGGTGTGTTTGCCGAGATCTGATGAATTGTGGGTTTATGATCAAGATTATCGATGAACAATATTTGATTCTTCTCTGAATTCTTATATGCATGATTTGATATCTTTGCAAGTCTCTTCGAATTATCGGTTTAGTTTGGCCTACTAGATTGATCGTTCTTGGAATGAGAGAAGTGCTTAGCTTTGGGTTCAATCTTGCGGTGCTTGATCCCAGTGACAGAAAGGGAACCGACACGTATTGTATTGTTGCCATCAAGGATAAAAATATGGGGCTTATATCATATTGCTTGAGTTTATCCATCTACATCGTGTCATCTTGCCTAATGCGTTACTCTGTTCTTATGAACTTAATACTCTAGATGCATGCTGGATAACGGTCGATGTGTGGAGTAATAGTAGTAGATGCAGAATTGTTTCGGTCTACTTGACACGGACGTGATGCCTATGTTCATGATCATGTCTAGATATTCTCATAATTATGCGCTTTTCTATCAATTGCTCGGTAGTAATTTGTTCACCCACCGTAATATATGCTATCTTGAGAGAAGCCACTAGTGAAACCTATGGCCCCCGGGTCTACTTTACATCATATAAGTTTCTGATCTATAATTCTAGTTTACTATTTATTTTGCAATCTTTACTTTTCAATCTATACAACAAAAATACCAAAAATATTTATCTTATTATCTTTATCAGATCTCACTTTTGCAAGTGGCCATGAAGGGATTGACAACCCCTTTATCGCGTTGGTTGCAAGGTTTTTGATTGTTTGTGCAGGTACTAGGCGATTTGCATGTAGTCTCCTACTGGATTGATACCTCGGTTCTCAAAAACTAAGAGAAATACTTATGCTACTTTGCTGCATCACCCTTTCCTCTTCAAGGGAAAACCAACGCATGCTCAAGAGCCAGCAGGTTTCACAGTGTTTGTTGGTTTTAATTTAATCTCTTGGAGTGCTCGCAAATAGCCAACTTTATCTAGGTCAAGTACAGAAGTTTAGCATAAGACCCTAGCCAATGCTACTGCTGAGGTTATTTGGGTTCAGAACTTGCTGACAGAATTGGGCGTCTCTCATCCAAGAGCCGTATCGCTTTGGTGTGACAATCTTGGTGCTACATATTTGTCTGCTAATCCTATTTTTCATGCCAGGACAAAGCATATTGAGATTGACTACCACTTTGTTTGGGAACGAGTGGCTGACAAACTATTGAATATCAGATTCATACCTACTGGTGATTAGGTGGCGGATGGACTTACAAAACCTCTCACCTTGTGGAAATTAGAAGTTTTTAGGCACAATATAAACTTAGATAGTTGTGATTGAGGGGGAGTGTTAAACATTGTAACGTGTGTGTGCGTGAGTCTGTTGTGATCTGGTTAGGCTAAGAGATATGATCCCATATTCTGTTAGTTTACTTGGAGATCAATCCTAGCCTAACCAAGTCCTGTAATCTTCTGGCCTTCGAGCCCTATATCAACACCCACACGTCCCTGCGCATCGCATATGCTTAAGCCTAGATTTTCTACACACCTGTAGGGTAGCGCGAAAAGGCACGGGTCTGTAGGCGGAGAAGAAGAGGATGGCACAGGGCGCCACCGTCCTATTCCGTGGGCACGTGTGAGGAGGGACACGAGGAGACGCTCTAGGACACGGAGGGTTTGCTAGGCATGGCCGATGGCGGCGGCAGGAACCGGACGCCATTTGCGCGTTCTGGCTGCGAAAAACAAACGGATGAGGCTTGTCTACTCCCTCCCGCATGCTCCGATCCGTGCTTCCTCTTGGCTCATTTGACATCTAACGGTTGCGTCACATTTTCCACCCCGGCCCATTTCCCTTTTTGGAAACATAAAGCAAATAATTCCCGTATTTCCCCCATCCTCTGATACGTGCAGTACATGGCCTTTGTCGTCTTCTTCCGTGCGGTCATCCGCACAACGCGCCTCCTAACTCGATGCTCCACAACATGGCCACAAGCACACAACGAGCCCAGCCACCGCCGGCAGCATCACGCATCTAGTAGGCCGTACTGCTGTAGTACCCTATCAGCATTAGAGCTCGACGCGCCTGCTCGCCGCGGCAGCGATGCGCATGTACTTGGCTAGCAGCGGGGTATAGCATGTTCCCGAGGAACACTGCGGCATGAGCAGCTGCTCTGCCCAGGTGTTGCGCTTGAACACGGCCATGTTCTTGTTCGTATCCGCGGCTCGAGAAGAGTACACTGGCAACGAGTTCCACAAGTTTAGGACCTTGCCCCGCAGTAGCGCCAGCTTTGCCGCTGGCGACGCCTCAAAATTTACTCCATGATGGCGACAATGCCGAGCACGTACACCACCAGGAGAATGTCGAGGACAACGAAGAACAAATAGACTCAGCGCTCAAGCTAGGTTTACTCGCCACGAGTTTCCATCAGTTGAGTCTACCGCCCCCAGCGCCCCCTGATTCCCTGCCTCCTGTGCCACCAGAACTGGCCGCAACCAACGCCATCGAAATATCGTCGACGCCGCCGAGAAGATGGAGGGAAGTGAGGGAGATCACTGCCTATCTACCGCTATGTGGATCGATCATGCCGCGGAGGAAAAACCATGCTCATGATAAGAATTATCATGTCCCTGGCCTGGATCGAAAGTCTGCACATCGCCAAGAAAAGGGAAATATGGCGATCATCACGTGCATCGGCAAGCCGAGACGCCGGGACGAAGAACAACCCCTCACGGGGCAAAGAGACATCTCACCGGGGAGGAAATCGTGCCGCCGTTGGGGCCACTTGACGGCGACGCGCTCACACGAGGGTGGACGCGCACACCGGCAAGGGGGCAAGGGGGCACCGCCGTCCGACCGCCGCCTCTTCTTATAGTGACTGGTGGTGGCTGGAGAAAGAGGAAAGAAAGATGGGGGAACGGAAAGGTGCTCGCGCGGTGATGGTGGTGTCGCCGTCTCCGGCGGCCGGCGGAGCCCCAACCCCGCTGCAACACAGAGAGACAGAGGCAGGAGCGAAGGGGAGCATAGAAGAGTTCCACTGCGTTACTGTCACCATTGAATGGAAAAGAAGGAGAGAAAGAGAAGGGGAAGGGAGAGATCAGGCGAGGCGCGATGGCCGCTGCCGCCGCCGCCGGCGGCTGGTCCGGGCGGCCGGGACGCAGCCCCGTTCTTCCGACGTCACGAGAGAGAGACAGAAGGGGCTCGAAGAGAATGGGGCTAGGGTTCCATCGGGAGCTCTCTCCCAAGTTTTGATCCAGCGATGATCGCGCTGGGCCGTTGGATGCAGATCAACGGTCAGCAACAAAGACCTTGCCCTGCCCCGGGCCAAGTGAGCCAAAAGAACCTTGGGCCGTCTGCCGCCTGACCAGGCCAGAGCGGTGGGCGCACGCTACGGGTCTTTTGGGCCGGCTGGTGCCGCCGCGTGCGCTGGGCCGTGGCCGGCGCGGCTGGCATTTTTTTTTCCTGTTTTATGTCCAGATTTTGGGCAGATTTTATATATAGTTTTTCTATTCAAATAATCCAACGAAAATTTGTTTAGAAAATGGAAAAGTAAACAGAAAAAGTTTCTGAAAATGAAAATTAAAAAAATCAGAAAAATAAATGTTCATGAATTTTACAAAGAAAATAATAAAGTTCATGAATTTTGATTTTGTCAAAGAAAAGTTTCTGAAAAGTAAAAAGTTCATGAATTTTACATTCATGTTTCCGCTGCAAAATAAAAGTTTTATCCTCCAATTAAATTGGAACCAACGGGAAAATTTAGTTGGAAGAATTGATCTTAGCATTGTTTTCCCCGATGGGTGAAATCAGATGCAGATAGTCTCTGCTATGACAAAAGAAATATATGTTTTTAAGTTAAAATATGGTATTGTTATTTTCCGACCAACGTCGTTGATGACAGTACTATACTTCTATGAGTCTTATGTTCAAAGCTTAAATGTCTGATAAATTTTGTATCATAGTGATCAATTTTCAGAGAATAGTTAAAGATAAAGAAATGCTCTTGAACTAGAGAAATGTATATTTCTTGTTTCCGCTGAAATAAAATTGATGATAATGATTATTTCTCAGCAAAGTAGTTTAATAGAAATACTATCATCACATTGTTTATGAGTTATATGCATTATTTCCATTTCCGCCCAACGGTGATATGGAATTAATGTAGAAGAATGAGTTTTATTCTAATTCTACCACAACGATGATTTAGAGTATAAAAAGGAAGTTTTGCAAAAGTTTAATGTGCATATCTTTTTAACCAGACCAACGTAGGGTTATTTTTATGCTCATTATTGTTGATTATTTGCTAAGTTTTCTCAGACTAAAAGTTTTTCATGCTTTCATTCGTGAAAGCGAATGGCTGGGTACTTGTGACCCGAAAGATGACCAAAAACGGTCATAACGTGAGGGAGTATATTCTCTCTAAAGAATGACTTCAAAAGAAAAGAGATAGATCATTGAGAGTCTTGGTTGACGAATGTCTTTCATGTACTCTCTATGAAGAAGGTTTTTCAGATAACATGATTTGAAATGAAACAAGCAACATGCGTGTTTTAATTTGACCAACGTCGGATCAAGCATGTGTGTCAAAGAGCATTCGGATTTATTTCTGAATTTGATGATTAAATATGCAGTCAAAAGAGCCAATTCTGGCATGTATGTCCCTTGGAATTACCCGCATGGCCGGAAAAGATGATTATGATAAAACCTGCATGGCAGGAGAAGTGTGGGAAAATCCCTGCGTAACCCATATGGCGGCAGAAATTTTCTCAGACTTATCCTGTATGACAGGAGAAAGACATGATGACTCATGTGCTTTTAATATGTCACACTCTGGGAGAAAAGTATGGAGTAGCTATTATGCTTTCCTAGTATCGACCGTACATCTTATGCGTAACGGTCATTAAGCACTCAATAAATCCAAAGAGAATAAAAGTTACAGACGAACCTAAAGATAAGAATGATATGCAAGTGTGACTTGCAAAAGTACTAATGATAAAGAACTCTGTTGAGTTTCTGAAATAGAATGATGAAAAGGTACTCCTGATAAATGAAGTAGATAATCGAAGTTTCCTCATTCACAAGAGTTATGAATGGTTTTTCGAAATTGTGGCAGAAAGTTCTTGCCACATTTCGAGGGGGAGAAAGATATATGAGATAAATTAAGAATGATGAAACTCCCCTATACTTTAGATAATGTGATGAAGAATGTGATCGTCTGGGGGAGTATGACGGTCATATTAATACCCCTAAAGAAAAGAAATAGTTGTATTCCTGTATCTTTTACAATTCCGAAAGCAGACTAAGGAATACTAAAATGGTGCTTAAAAGTGCAATAAAGAAGAAAGTTTTAACAGAATAAACCCAAACAATAAAGTTTAAAGATACGGCATTTTTAGTGAAGATGGAGTAATCTGTGGGAGCATGTTGTATGACCTATACAACACCTGATGTTAGCTCTATAAAGGATGAATGAGTACACATGGATCTTGTGATATAGGTCCCTGTAAAACTTGTTGCCTCTTGAAAATGAAAGACTATATAATTAATTTGCCTCTTGGCAATGACAGAGCAACAACAGCCCCATATGAAAGAAGTGCCAGTACCTGAGACACTGATGGTCTCAAGGAATGAGAAAATCAGATACTTTTGATTACTATAAAGTCTATGTTAGTGAAATTCAAATGGAGGTTGATCCCACCTCATTTAAAGTGCTCATTCGAGTTTTGAGAAGTGTCTGCTTATCTAAATGATAAGAGACTATGTGAGATGAAATGAAATTAGTGAATCCCGACGATGTTTGGGACTGATAAGTAATTTCCAATGGAGCCAAAACAGTAGGCTGTAAAGAGTCTACAAGCTCAATCTGACTCCAAAGGAAATACGTAAAGGTGTAAAACACGACTTAAATCGAAAGGTTTTTGCGCGTTTTGCACTGAATAGATTACAATGAGTGTTGTTAGCACATCATGATCTGAGTTACATCAGATGAAGATATTATGATCTGAGTTACATCAGATGAAAGTAAAGAACACAGGGGATACTGCCTGAAGAAGTCTTTTATGGACTAAAGAAATCAAATGTTGTTTTGGGTTAAAGAAATGTGAGGACAATTGTGTTTTTATAAAGTTATAGAATGGGAATTTCATTTCATAATCCTGTGCATGTGGATGGCGTCCTGCTTGCTAGTGGTCATGTCAATCTACTGCAGGAGAAGAAAAGAAGTTTTTGTTCTCAAAGTTCAAAAGAATGTTCTCAGTAGAGTGTCTCTCGTTATAATTATCGAGATTCACCAAGAAAAGAATAAAGGGGGTATTAGTAATGTCGCATGGACATACTAAGAAAGGTCTCTAAAGTATTCACGTGAGAAAACCTACGCCTGTTCTTATAGTCAAGGGTAATGGAACTGGAAACTATGGTGTTCCAAGAGTTGATGAGAAAAGATTGAAAACGGATATGGTACCATATGCTTCAGTTGTTGGAAGCTCAATACATTACCCTGACACAGTTCACATATCCGGGTTGTTTTGGCAATGTCCAGTCCATATGTAGATCACTGGAATGGAGTCAAAGATATTGGCCTCAAGCTGAAAGAAATAAGTGCTCTCAAAAGATTGTGAGTACAAAGACATGACTTGTGAAATGTATAGCGAAATCCACAATTGTCGCTAACTTTCATACTTGGAGGTTTTTGTGTGGAAAAGCTCCAAAGAATGAAACAATTATCATCAATGTGATGCAAAGATATGTTGTAGCTTGATATGAGGCTGAGGGACATGCAAAATGGTTAAGGAGACCTGTACCCGGAGTTGATAATGGTTGACGGCAGCGATAACTATTTTAAGTCTTTCGCTCCTATGACAACGAGTCAAGTGTTGGTGCCAAACACATTGACACAAAGTTATACGTTGTTAAGGAGAAAGTCTGGAATTATGGTGAAATGCTTGGAGCATGAAAGCAACAGGCAAGTATTTCCAGATCTGCTTATTAAAGGCTTACCGCCCAGTGCGTTCGGAGAACACACAGTCGACATAGGTTTTATGGTATAGTCTAACATTTCCGGACAATAAAAAGGCCCAAGGTTAAAGAATCTATTTCAAAATTGAGGAGTGTGTTGTAGGTGTTGATTTTATCGGAAATGAACCGTGATGATGAGACATGCTCTACATGCAAATCTGTGATGGAACGAGTGCTTTGAAAAGAGTTATTTCAAAGTATAAAAGTTAAAAGTATATGATGAGATCAAGGGGGAGAATGTTAGGTTGATCTCTCCACCAATGGGCCCAACGGCACATTGGGCCCTTGACCCACGCCCTGATCGGGGGCGTCCAGCCCAAGCAAGGCTGGTGGGCCCCTATCGCGCAGTGCTATAAAGAGGAGGTGGGGACCAGGGGCACAGGGTACGAGGTTCGTCGCCGCCACTGTTCCCCACTCCTAACCCTATCCGATCCAGGGGGAGGCACTGAAGCGATGGGAAGCTCCACCGCCGCCACTGCCCATACATCGCCGCCGCATCCACCTCACCTCTCTCTGCCATCGCCACCATTACCCTCTCCACGATGGCCTCCGGCTTGAGTTCATCAACCGCTGGAGAAGGTAGGTTTACCGGAAATCCTACCCTACTCGATCCCATAGATCTATCAATGGTATCAGACAGGTTTGGGCATAGGGTTTCTTCGGTTGAAATCAAAGGAAAAGATATTTCCCCCTCCCCTAGAACCCTAGAGCAGGGGAAAGAACAGAACCCTCACCGGAAAAGTTGCACCGCCGCAATGGCCGCGTCGTTCCTCTCGACCCCGACGTGCATCGGCAAGCCGAGGCACCGGGACGAAGAACAACCCCTCACGGGGCAAAGAGACATCTCACCGGGGAGGAAATCGTGCCGCCGTTGGGGCCACTTGACGGCGACGCGCTCACACGAGGGTGGACGCGCACACCGGCAAGGGGGCCAAGGGGGCACCGCCGTCCGGCCACCGCCTCTTCTTATAGTGACTGGTGGTGGCTGGAGAAAGAGGAAAGAAAGATGGGGGAAGGGAAAGGTGCTCGCGCGGTGATGGTGGTGTCGCCGTCTCCGGCGGCCGGCGGAGCCCCAACCCCGCTGCAACACAGAGAGACAGAGGCAGGAGCGAAGGGGAGCATAGAAGAGTTCAGCTGTGTTACTGTCACCATTGAATGGAAAAGAAGGAGAGAAAGAGAAGGGGAAGGGAGAGATCAGGCGAGGCGCGATGGCCGCTGTCGCCGCCGCCGGCGGCTGGGCCGGGCGGCCGGGGCGCAACCCCGTGCTTTCGACATCATGAGAGAGAGACAGAAGGGGGTCGAAGAGAACGAGAGAATGGGGCTAGGGTTCCATCGGGAGCTCTCTCCCAAGTTTTGATCCAGCGATGATCGCGCTGGGCCGTTGGATGCAGATCAACGGTCAGCAACAAAGATCTTGCCCTGCCCTGGGCCAAGTGGGCCAAAAGAACCTTGGGCCGTCAGCCGCCTGACCAGGCCAGAGCGGTGGGCGCACGCTACGGGTCTTTTGGGCCGGCTGGTGCCGCCGCGTGCGCTGGGCCGTGGCCGGCGCGGCTGGCATTTTTTTCCTGTTTTCTGTCCAGATTTTGGGCAGATTTTATATATAGTTTTTCTATTCAATTAATCCAACGAAAATTTGTTTAGAAAATGGAAAAGTAAACAGAAAAAGTTTCTGAAAATGAAAATTAAAAAAATCAGAAAAATAAATGTTCATGAATTTTACAAAGAAAATAATAAAGTTCATGAATTTTGATTTTGTCAAAGAAAAGTTTCTGAAAAGTAAAAAGTTCATGAATTTTACATTCATGTTTCCGCTGCAAAGTAAAAGTTTTATCCTCCAATTAAATTGGAACCAACGGGAAAATTTAGTTGGAAGAATTGATCTTAGCATTGTTTTCCCCGATGGGTGAAATCAGATGCAGATAGTCTCTGCTATGACAAAAGAAATATATGTTTTTAAGTTAAAATATGGTATTGTTATTTTCCGACCAACGTCGTTGATGACAGTACTATAATTCTATGAGTCTTATGTTCAAAGCTCAAAGGTCTGATAAATTTTGTATCATAGTGATCAATTTTCAGAGAACAGTTAAAGATAAAGAAATGCTCTTGAACTAGAGAAATGCATATTTCTTGTTTCCGCTGCAATAAAATTGATGATGACGATTATTTCTCAGCAAAGTAGTTTAATAGAAATACTATCATCACATTGTTTATGAGTTATATGCATTATTTCCATTTCCGCCCAACGGTGATATGGAATTAATGTAGAAGAATGAGTTTTATTCAAATTCTACCACAACGATGATTTAGAGTATAAAAATGAAGTTTTGCAAAATTTAATGTGCATATTTTTTTAACCAGACCAACGTAGGGTTATTTTTATGCTCATTATTGTTGATTATTTGCTAAGTTTTCTCAGACTAAAAGTTTTTCATGCTTTCATTCGGGAAAGCGAATGGCTGGGTACTTGTGACCCGAAAGATGACCAAAAAAGGTCATAACGTGAGGGAGTATGTTCTCTCTAAAGAATGACTTCAAAAGAAAAGAGATAGATCATTGAGAGTCTTGGTTGACGAATGTCTTTCATGTACTCTCTATGAAGAAGGTTTTTCAGATAACATGATTTGAAATGAAACAAGCAACATGCGTGTTTTAATTTGACCAACGTCGGATCAAGCATGTGTGTCAAAGAGCATTCGGATTTATTTCTGAATTTGATGATTGAATATGCAGTCAAAAGAGCCAATTCTGGCATGTATGTCCCTTGGAATTACCCGCATGGCGGGTGTCGTGGATTTGTCACGGCAGATGTCCTTAGTGTCAGGACTTAGTTGCGAGGCCAACGCACCTATGTGGTAGCTTGAGAGGGGTTGAGTGGGACGAGAGACGCAGGGCGGATCAACACGCAAGAAAAGGGTTTAGACAGCTTCGGGCCCCGGGAAACATCATCCGGTAAAAACCCTACATGCTGTTTGAGGCTAGGTCTCATTATCATCACGAGGGAGTCGCCGTAAACCGGCTCTCCTCTTTGTGTCTAGCCCTAAGATTGTTTCTTCTTGCTTGTAGCTTGTCCTTTCTAACCTGTCCCTCTTTGGGGAGCCCTGCCCCTCCTTATATATGTTGAAGGGGCGGGTTACATGTGGAGTCCTACTGGGATTAGGACTAGTCTATCTCTAATACAAACCGGATACAAGTCCTGGTCTCAACTCCTTGTAAGATAAATATTCCTTTCCTCTTAAACCGGCCCACAATGGTTGAACCGGCCTTCATGAACCGCCAGACAGGCCGCCGGGTATTGTTGCTCCTCTGGCCCGCCTGCCGGATTACCAATGAACTGTAAACCTTCTGGTCTGTGCAGGTCGCCGGTGAATCGCCAAGTCCGGCCGGATTATCCTTCCGGCCGGTTTACACCGCGGGGTATATCCCCGACATTAGCCCCCAGTTTAATTTGGATGCATCCATGTTAAACTGATCTGCAACATAAACACAAGAACAAATTCGTCGGGTTGTGCTCCGATTTAAATACTCTTGTAAACCGGCACTTGATCATCCTTAAATCCTTGTCACCTCCTTCTAGAAAATCCGGGTTAATAACCAGCTTCATAAATTGCTGATGTTGGCTTCTTATAGAAAAAATAATGTGAAGAATAATCCACTTGAATCGGCTTCCAAGGCGCCGGTTTTAAGAAATATTGGTCTTGACATACTCATCTGATATTCAGCCGGTTTGAAGATATAAAATTTGCCGGATTAATATTACCAAAATTGCCGGATTGTAAATATGGATGGCACCAAGTCATAATTGTCACCAACTCCAGGTCATAATTATTGCTCAAAACTGAGCATTTGAAGATTTTTTTCTCCCTTATATCCATATTACCTGTAGCCCCCAAGTCTTGAATAGAACAAAGTGATGATTTGAGACTTGTTTTCATATAATTACTGCCACTTGGAAGAAATCCATGTTGTTCATCCCAGTCACTTAGTAAAACTGAACATTCCATATTATGTAGCCCCCAAGTGCCGGGTTGTTATGCTTGCAGCAACCTGGGACTTGTAATTTCCTGATGCTCATAAAAACTTCAACCAGTGTAGCCCCCAAGGGTCGGGTCATTATGCAATAATGAGCAGGGACTTTGTAGGTATAATCATGTAGATTTGAGCAATGATGTGTAGCCCCCAAGGGCCGGCTCGGTAAGATAATATTGAGCTGGGACTTTAATATATACTTTAATGAAAATAACATCATATGATGTAACCCTCATCATGGGACTTGAATCCACGTCCACAAGGTTAAGAGCCTTGTGCTTTACCAACTAAGCAGTGGACTCTTCAATATAATGAATAAAAAAGCGTTGTACCTTCAACTGTTGACAGGAGCAATTAGTAGCCCTCAAGGGCCGACTCATTATAATGTGATGAGTCGGGTCTTCAATAAGATGAACAAAGAATGACTTTGCATTAGCCCCCAAGTGTCATAGTGCATGCTTGCAGCGACATGAGACTTGCATATTTGATGTAATCTTAACTTCAATAATGTAGCCCCCAAGTGCCGGGTTGTAAGCCTGCAGCAACCCGGGACTATTCCTTCAATTGTAGAATATATCCATTGATAACATAATATCCATTGCGCTAAAGCGACTTTGAAAACCTCAATCATAATATTAATAACCATAATAAAAATCCAGCCATGTTGGCTATTCAAGATAATATAATCCGGTATGAAAAATTCATCCAATATCATAATGAAAATTCAGCCAAATTTGGCTATTTGAATAATATAACCCAATCATTTATAAGGGCATGATTCCAATGGCGCAATCCAAATATATACTGGCGACATATAGTCCAAAGCCAGGCCGGTTTAATAAACTCCGGATAATTTCCCATCATACACTGGCGACTTATCGTCTTAAAGCCAGGCCGGTTTAATAAACACCGGATAATTTATCATCATGCTTTATTCAACCTGTCTCTGCATACAACAAGTTTAAAGTGTCCTGACGGTTTACCGCCGGACGGGTCATAATGCCCAACATATAACCCAGGTTTATAACCAAGGCTGCACTTAAGAATAATCAATGAAATATATCATACCTGTGATGTTGAATCACATCATTGGTTTACCAATTTTTTGTAGTAAGAGTGATAACCCCAATCTTGAGTAATGATAACTCCTTTCATACTGTGCCGGCTGATGATAAACTGTACCGGGTTGTGATAAACACCGGTTTAACCATATATAATACTGGCGACTCGTAGTCAAACCAGACCGGGCTGATAGTCTCCGGACTATAACTTGATCCTGTATTGACAACTTGTAATTGAAAGTCAAGCCGGGTTAATGAACGCCGGTTTATTCCATAATAGGATGGCAACAGAAAATCAACCGGGCAGATGGCCTCCGGATTAAAGGGGAATCAAAAATCATTGGCTGAATTGGAAAAAATATGCTTGTTGGCATAAAAGAAATCCAACAAAAGCAAAGAACGAACAAACCATGAAAACAACATGGAAGCAAAGGCAATGATAAAAAACCATTTGTAAAAATATGCTATACTGAGCTGTTCAGATGGTATTACCATGGTCGGACAGGATCAAGGCCCCCAATAGGAGTGACAATGATTCAAGTCAGCCAGGTCCCCAAATGACTCGTGGCATATATGCCAGATCAATAGGCGTGACAATGGTTCGGGTTCGACCATGCCCCCAAGTGATTTTGTGGCCTTAGGCCGACCAAGAGGCGTGACTGGTTCAGACTTGACCATGCCCCCAAATGATCTGGTGGCTGTCGCCTATCAAAGGGTGTTCGTTGGTTCGGACACGACCAAGGCCCCCAGTGATATATAAAAAACAAATGTCAAGGGGTAAACCGGAGGCCGCTTTAAACAGAACCACTCCATGTAACCTCGCATGATGAGAAAGACAGAGACCCCGCTTTATGAAGCAGAAGCCCCCATGTGATCAATAATATGTTAGGCCAATAAGGCAGGATACCCATGTTTGAACCGCGCATCACGGCAGCAAGTCCTCTTCGGTAATTTTTAACTTTTTTGCAAGAGATAAATTCTTCTTGAACAGGGATCTTGAACCGGATATTGAGAGCTTCAAAGCTTTGTGGGAGACATCTTCCCCTTGAGCCGGATATTAAACCGGAATCCTTCTTTTTAAGCCGGAAATTTTCTAACGGCCTTTAAATTTGCACCAATATGGCGGTTTAGGGTCCTGCATTAGACAACTTTGCAAACTGGAGTAATTGTTGTTTTTAAAGAACGCAATATATAAAATATATTGGATGGATTTCACCTGATATATCATGCCAGGGGTTATCCACCGTGGAGTTGATGATCACCATGATGAAGCTGAAATTAATCACGGCCGAGTCGGCCACGACGTTGTAAACCGGTACGGACGAGCGAGCCAATCACAGGCACAGTCCCGACTAGTTGATGTAGATCAGGTCACGATAGATGGATGACGAAAAGCGGCCGCGAAATTCGGGCACAGCAGCGGTAGTCGGTGAAGGTGCGAGAGTCCACCACGACATTTAAACCGGTGCGAGCCTCCTGTCCATTGTACAACGCCATTTTTGTAGTGGACTTTGTCCTGCATAAAATATATTGAAAGACAGAGTAACTGTTTTCAAACAAATTAATATGCGCTAATCAAATATAAAAAAGATAGCACCTGGCGACTTGTCAGACAAACGCGGGCATTGACAGTGGACGATATATCCAGACGAAAAAGTGTTCTCAGGTATACTTTGAACGTTGTCTGATCTTTTGATATCGCCGGACACGATTTGACAACCTCATTGAGTAATGTTAACTGGATTGCTTTTTGCATGCACACAGATTCTTTGTCCCGTCCCTTATATAGATGATTTAGTCTTGGACCCTGGTTTAGCTTATGCCCTTAAAGTAACACTCCGGCATGCTGCATCGAAGGCTGTTCCATCTCCGGAGCTGCCGGTTTATTTTCTTCAAGCACTGCAGGAAAAACTGACGGACGATAGCCATTTTATTGTTGTCTGCTATATTACCGAGACAAGCACAGGTAAACTGTATTTCCAGTATGCTGCTCCGATTTGCAAAACTTCATCAGGCTTTATCTGTGACCCTTATGTTATGAAAACAGGAAAGACACTCCAATCAGCCCCCAGTTGATGCAACTGTGTTTTGGACCCTCTGTTAAACATCTTGTATATGACTTTCACTTCCTCCATGCTGCTTCAGCTAAATCCAGAAACAACGTTGTCTTCATAACTAGTACTAGCTAGCAAAACACAACCAGCACTCGCATCAGAGAAATTAAAAGCGCATGTGCTTCTCCCTCGACTCTACTCCGTTTCAACATCGTTTGCAATCTTTTCACGGCCACAAGGTCTCGGCAACGGCGGGTCACGACAGTAGCGGGTCGACGGTCCCCGGCAACCCGGCTTGCGGCAAAGGCGGACCGCAGTGGCAATGGGAAGGCAAGCATCAGCTGCTCGGCAGCGCCGGACTCCGACAAATACAGAGAGCAACAGCGGCTCAGCCGCACGGCTGCGGCCATAGCTGCAACCACCATGGCTGCAAACGGCGAGTGAAGCAGGCGGCGGCACAGGGCACGACCGCTGACCACCAGCAGCGCCGGCCCATCGGACGATTGTAGGGGCGGCGGTTCAGGCACAGCAAAGGCGGCTCGGCGAGGCGCAACCACACGACAGAGGCGAGGCCGGCGGAGGCGGAAACCGCGGCGGCGGCGGCTCAGTGCCACGCCGACGGGGGCGGCTCGGAGACAGTGGCGGGAGACTTGCAGGCGGGTCAACGGAGGCAAAGGCAAAGCCGGTGAAGCTCAGCTGCCCAAGACGCAGGCAAAGCTGGTTAGGTGTGACAGCCTGAGGCGGCGGCGAATCAGTTTCGCAGGCAATAGCAAGCCATGGCCTAGTCCTCCTCCAAGTCGTGGAGAGGTTTGACCAATCGGGTCCTCCTCCAGGTCGTAGCCCCTTTTTTTTTCAATGATATACGTATGTACTAATCCTGTACTTGATATCCATATAACACTACTCAATTGCGGAATTAACCGTGTCTCAATGATGGAATTCTTTGTATATCCTCTTTTGGACTTTTTGTCACCATCGGGAGCAACTTCAACCCTTGATTTGTTTTTTTACTCATGTGGACTAGCAACAGTAAACTACCTCGGGACTGGATGCAGACTCTGATGCTTAATACGAGTAGTGCTGGTTGCTGCCTCTAGACTTGATTTTGCAGACAGCAAAAAACAACAGCCAGATCTCGCGGATCGTACCCGAGCGGCCGTATCCGATAAAACTTATATCTTCGGCAGCTAGCGATGACCAAGCAGATCGAATCCGTGTGAACTTTGGTTACGGCGACATGCGCTTCTGATCGGAATAAATCTCGCCGCTTACCACATTCCGACTTTTTGCCATCGAGACGATGTAGATTCTTCAAACCGGTTCTTCTTCATCCGGAAAATCACGAATTTTTTGATCCCTTTGAGAGATCCCTCCAAGAACTCAACACCACTGTGCGCGAGCCCCACGACGGGCGCCAACTGTCGTGGATTTGTCACGGCAGATGTCCTTAGTGTCAGGACTTAGTTGCGAGGCCAACGCACCTATGTGGTAGCTTGAGAGGGGTTGAGTGGGACGAGAGACGCAGGGCGGATCAACACGCAAGACAAGGGTTTAGACAGCTTCGGGCCCCGGGAAACATCATCCGGTAAAAACCCTACATGCTGTTTGAGGCTAGGTCTCATTATCATCACGAGGGAGTCGCCGTAAACCGGCTCTCCTCTTTGTGTCTAGCCCTAAGATTGTTTCTTCTTGCTTGTAGCTTGTCCTTTCTAACATGTCCCTCTTTGGGGAGCCCTGCCCCTCCTTATATATGTTGAAGGGGCGGGTTACATGTGGAGTCCTACTGGGATTAGGACTAGTCTATCTCTAATATAAACCGGATACAAGTCCTGGTCTCAACTTCTTGTAAGATAAATATTCCTTTCCTCTTAAACCGGCCCATAATGGTTGAACCGGCCTTCATGAACCGCCAGACAGGCCGCCGGGTATTGTTGCTCCTCTGGCCCGCCTGCCGGATTACCAATGAACTGTAAACCGTCTGGTCTGTGCAGGTCGCCGGTGAATCGCCAAGTCCGGCCGGATTATCCTTCATGGCAGGAAAAGTGTGGGAAAATCCCTGCGTAACCCATATGGCGGCAGAAATTTTCTCAGACTTATCCTGTATGACAGGAGAAAGACATGATGACTCATGTGCTTTTAATATGTCCCACTCTGGGAGAAAAGTATGGAGTAGCTATTATGCTTTCCTAGTATCGACCGTACATCTTATGTGTAACGGTCATTAAGCACTCAATAAATCCAAAGAGAATAAAAGTTACAGAAGAAACTAAAGATAAGAATGATATGCAAGTGTGACTTGCAAAAGTACTAATGATAAAGAACTCTGTTGAGTTTCTGAAATAGAATGATGAAAAGGTACTCCTGATAAATGAAGTAGATAATCGAAGTTTCCTCATTCACAAGAGTTATGAATGGTTTTTCGAAATTGTGGCCGAAAGTTCTTGCCACATTTCGAGGGGGAGAAAGATATATGAGATAAATTAAGAATGATGAAACTCCCCTATACTTTAGATAATGTGATGAAGAATGTGATCGTCTGGGGGAGTATGACGGTCATATTAATACCCCTAAAGAAAAGAAATAGTTGTATTCCTGGATCTTTTACAATTCCGAAAGCAGACTAAGGAATACTAAGATGGTGCTTAAAAGTGCAATAAAGAAGAAAATTTTAACAGAATAAACCCAAACAATAAAGTTTAAAGATACGGCATTTTTAGTGAAGATGGAGTAATCTGGGGGAGCATGTTGTATGACCTATACAACACCTGATGTTAGCTCTATAAAGGATGAATGAGTACACATGGATCTTGTGACATAGGTCCCTGTAAAACTTGTTGCCTCTTGGAAATGAAAGACTATATAATTAATTTGCCTCTTGGCAATGACAGAGCAACAACAGCCCTATATGAAAGAAGTGCCAGTACCTGAGACACTGATGGTCTCAAGGAATGAGAAAATCAGATACTTTTGATTACTATAAAGTCTATGTTAGTGAAATTCAAATGGAGGTTGATCCCACCTCATTTAAAGTGCTCATTCGAGATGTCTTCTTATCTAAATGATAAGAGACTATGTGAAATGAAATGAAATTAGTGAATCCCGACGATGTTTGGGACTGATAAGTAATTTCCAATGGAGCCAAAACAGTAGGCTGTAAAGGTGTAAAACACGACTTAAATCGAAAGGTTTTTGCGCGTTTTGCACTGAATAGATTACAATGAGTGTTGTTAGCACATCATGATCTGAGTTACATCAGATGAAAGATATTATGATCTGAGTTACATTAGATGAAAGTAAAGAACACAGGGGATACTGCCTGAAGAAGTCTTTTATGGACTAAAGAAATCAAATGTTGTTTTGGGTTAAAGAAATGTGAGGACAATTGTGTTTTTATAAAGTTATAGAATGGGAATTTCATTTCATAATCCTGTGCATGTGGATGACGTCCTGCTTGCTAGTGGCCATGTCAATCTACTGCAGGAGAAGAAAAGAAGTTTTTGTTCTCAAAGTTCAAAAGAATGTTCTCAGTAGAGTGTCTCTCGTTATAATTATCGAGATTCACCAAGAAAAGAATAAAAGGGGTATTAGTAATGTCGCATGGACATACTAAGAAAGGTCTCTAAAGTATGCACGCGAGAAAACCTACGCCTGTTCTTATAGTCAAGGGTAATGGAACTGGAAACTATGGTGTTCCAAGAGTTGATGAGAAAAGATTGAAAACGGATATGGTACCATATGCTATAGTTGTTGGAAGCTCAATACATTACCCTGACACAGTTCACATATCCGGGTTGTTTTGGCAATGTCCAGTCCATATGTAGATCACTGGAATGGAGTCAAAGATATCGGCCTCAAGCTGAAAAAAATAAGTGCTCTCAAAAGATTGTGAATACAAAGACATGACTTGTGAAATGTATAGCGAAATCCACAATTGTCGCTAACTTTCATAGTTGAAGGTTTTTGTGTGGAAAAGCTCCAAAGAATGAAACAATTATCATCAATGTGATGCAAAGATATGTTGTAGCTTGATATGAGGCTGAGGGACATGCAAAATGGTTAAGGAGACCTGTACCTGGAGTTGATAATGGTTGACAACAGGGATAACTATTTTAAGTCTTTCGCTCCTATGACAACGAGTCAAGTGTTGGTGCCAAACACATTGACACAAAGTTATCGTTGTTAAGGAGAAAGTCCGGAATTATGGTGAAATGCTTGGAGCATGAAAGCAACAGACAAGTATTTCCAGATCTGCTTATTAAAGGCTTACTGCCAAGTGCGTTCGGAGAACACACAGTCGACATGGGTTTTATGGTATAGTCTAACATTTCCGTACAATAAAAGGGCCCAAGGTTAAAGAATCTATTTCAAAATTGAGGAGTGTGTTGTAGGTGTTGATTTTTTCGGAAATGAACCGTGATGATGAGACATGCTCTACATGCAAATCTGTGATGGAACGAGTGCTTTGAAAAGAGTTATTTCAAAGTATAAAAGTTAAAAGTATATGATGAGATCAAGGGGGAGAATGTTAGGTTGATCTCTCCACCAATGGGCCCAACGGCACATTGGGCCCTTGACCCACGCCCTGATCGGGGGCGTCCAGCCCAAGCAAGGCTGGTGGGCCCCTATCGCGCAGTGCTATAAAGAGGAGGTGGGGACCAGGGGCACAGGGTACGAGGTTCGTCACCGCCATTGTTCCCCACTCCTAACCCTATCCGATCCAGAGGGAGGCACTGAAGCGATGGGAAGCTCCGCCGCCGCCACTGCCCGTACATCGCCGCCGCATCCACCTCACCTCTCTCTGCCATCGCCACCATTACCCTCTCCACGATGGCCTCCGGCTCGAGTTCATCAACCGCTGGAGAAGGTAGGTTTACCGGAAATTCTACCCTACTCGATCCCATGGATCTATCAGTTCCATGCATATAATAATGACAATGGAGACGGGGAACTGCTTAAGAATGCAAGACATTCTCATGATTTAAAATGTGCTCGCTGTGTCCGACAATATAAGATGTTTTTGCAGGCTATGTTTACTTGCAAAAACGTCTTACATTGGAGAGAGTATGTTACCAAGTGGCTATATATTGTTACCAAGTGGCTATATATTTGTAAGATATGTAGATTACATACAATGCAATTGTATATGAAGCCATTACAAAACTAGTAGTCAAACAATACATGTTGGGAAGTGCTCTTGTTAATTAATACTACCTGGCACCTGGTGACAAACTCGTGATAGGTGAGGTCGGCAAAACGGTCAAGGGACTGGCGATATGACGAGAGGGCGGCGTGGTTGTGCATGTCGACACGATCGACGTTGATTAGGAAGCGGAAGAAGCGGCGCTCATACTCGTTCGAGGAGGCGTAAGTCTTGCCGTGCTTGGCCATCCAAGCCTTGAACATGGCCAGAACCTCCTCGCGTTCCCTCAACATATCCAGCATCTCATCCATTGACAATTTATACTAGTATAACGCCCGTACGTTGCCACGGGCTCTTCAAAATTTATAATCAGTATCTTTTTATCATCCCCTCATATTGGGTGATTATGGGGTGCTCTAATTAGAAACACAATAATCAAATATTAGGAAATTTCACCGAACGAACAACAACGAATAATACGATATCTATCAAACGAATAAAATGAGGTCATATTTTTGGTCCGTCATGCACTTCTGTTGAAAAGTGCCTATCCCTTTTAGAATCAACCCACTGTTTGCTCGCACGCAAAAAAAATACATCTCTAAAGTGGGGAACCGATCGGTGCCAAAAAGAACTCAAACTCCTATCCAATCTCGACTTCGTGCTCTTCCACTTCCATTGATAAACATGGGACGTCAAGGGTTTCATCATGATGACCTCGAGCAGCCGCCGACATCCCTCCCCACATCTACCCCTACCCCCTGCTGCCGCTTGCACTGTCCTTGCTCCTCGAGGGAGCTAGGGACACAATGTTCTCTAGGATGGGCATGACCAGATCCACGAGGAGGCCACATTCTTCCATGGGAACCCAACCAAGCACACCACCCTCGCAACCATTCAATCCCAGCCTAACAAAGTCAAGACCCGCCATCGATCCACAAATCAGGCTCGCCGCATCCAGGTTCACTGCAAGTCTGCGACGAGTCTGTAGTCGACATCTTGATTTTGGCTATCCCCACGAAAGAATCATCGGATCCTGCTTACTTTTACCATCACTTCGTTTCTTCCCAAGGCAGCGACACCACCCAGCCAATCACCACCACCGTTTGCGGCTTGCCTACATAAAATCATGAGAAATCCCCACGGCGGTGCTGTAAGATCACCTTGGCGACCTCGACAGTGACCGACTGGTCTAAGATCTAAGCTAGCCGCTCTTTGTAGAAACCAATAGAAGTAGGCATGTGACTCAGATTTGTTCTTTGGTGTGCATGCGTTTCTTGCTGCCCACCAGCTCTTGTCTACAACTCGCCTATCTCTGTACCAGTTCTTGGTCTACAACTCGCCTATCTCCATGCTCGAGACGACCAAGCTCGATGCGCAAGCCGCATACGTCTGCTAGAGCTATATCCAGGCCCTATGATTTTTGGATCACTGGCACTATGGGTGCCAGGACCGGAGTCGCCCTCATCCACCAAGTGGACCAAGGAGGCCCACCACCTAGACTCTACATCGCAACATTTTGTGTTTTCCTATAAAAAGTAAAGAACCTTCTCTAATAAACGTAAATATAACCTTTTGGTTTTATAGTCTCAACTTTCCTACACTCCAATACCAGAAGGATTTCTTGGTTTTATTTAATGACCTTCTTGAATGCCATTCACTTAGAAAGGTAGTAATCCAATCTGTGATATTAAGGCAAATTATTAGTCATATTAAAGTGCAAAAGGCCCTATAGGAGTCAAAGCATGACTTTTATGGTTATACTGTAATTTGCAAGATCTGAGATTTATGCAAGTGTGCAATTAGAGAAGAGCCAATTAAATAGATTTTCACATTCAGAATAGTACGATTAGCAGTAGCACTTAAATTTTTTCATGTTTGATTAGCTTGCTAGGTGGTTATCACTAAGCATGTTGGAACGATGAGCATAACCTAACTTAGTTCAGTACGTGATGCTGCAAATTAGTTCAGTACGTACGAAGCTGTTGCTAATTTCAATGCCTGGCTGTTGCAAGTTTTTAATGAAAAAGTACTTCAGGTCAAAGGTCAGGGAATATACACTTTTGTTATCATGGTTGTTTCCTTATAGTGAACAACTTTGATCACCACTTCAGCAGCTACTATCTATAAGAAGACATTAGCTAAGTAGATACAGGCAAAGAAAGCATGTAGGCAAAACCAGAATTAAAAACATCCTTCTCAATGGAGCTCGTGTAGTTCGGAAGACCCTAATCATCGATGAGGGGCCCCTCCGATGGTAGCATGGCGTGACAATTGCCGTCAATGACAACACCCAAAGTACCTTGCACAATCCATCGATCCAGTTCGAAACAATCAAGCACATACCTTGCAAAGTGATGTGGATCTGAAGCAGAGGTGGGAAGGTAAAGGCTCAGGTGAGGTGGAATGAGACGTTGATATAGACGTGCACGCATGAGAATAAGGTGGTGCCCAGGATGGATCTCCATCGGAGGAGGCCGGATCCGCTGGGGAGGAGGTCGCTGTAGTACCTGCCATCTGTGCGATGGATCACGGGGCTGGCAGGCAGGGGGAGGGGATAGGAGGGAGCGGGTGGGCTAGAGCGCAGATGGCGGGTGCCCCCGACGACGGCTGGGAAGGATGGTGGAGGAGGTGGATGAGGATGGCGGCGGCGGCGTCTGCGGTTGCGCCTCGTCCACAGCCGTGCTGGTGGTGGTCAATGCGAGAGCCGGATGGCGTCGGCCAGAATCAGGCAGGGGCGACAAAGATTTAGAGGAGAGAGAGAATGGAGGCGATGAGCGATGGGAGGAAGGGCCACCGGCGATTGGGGTGGCCTCAGATCCGCCCTCCGTGGCCGCCTATTTCATGGGACGAACACCCGTGCTCACCGTCGGGCTCGCCTTCGGCCGCTGCCTCGCCGACATTCACGATGTAGAGCCCCTTCCTCCGATCCCATTTGCCAGGGAGGCAGCGCCATCCTTCATCGCAGAGAACGAGTCCACACTGAGATCCCAACCAGATCGTGATTCGCCTCCCCAAACCGCAGCGGCACATCCCACTCCATCAACGACCAACCTATATGAGGCGGAGGGTCAGTGTAGGACGCGAGCGCCGTCACCATGGACGTGGGACGCCGTAGGTGGGAAGGAGGCGGCGACGGCGTCTGTGTTAGGAAGATCGCACGACGGCGGCGGCGTTTACTCGAGGGGATCGAGAGGAGCTGCGTTTGGTGCCGGGTGGGTTCTTTGGTGCGTGTGTGGGGCTGGAGATTGTGATAGGTGATCAGGTGAGGGCGTGCCATACCTGGATCGATAGCCTTACCATACCTGGTGGTAATTTAAATTTATTATCATATTCGATATTTCCCGAGTTATGGCCTTACCATACTTGGATTGATAGCCTTTGGGGTAATTTAAATTTATTACCATATAATTACCATATTCAAAATTTCCTGAGTTATGACCTTACCATACCTGGATTGATTTATTACTATACGTGGATTAATTATGATTTATTACTATACGTGGATAGCCTTACCATACCTGGTGGTAATTTAAATTTATTACCATATTCGATATTTCCCGAGTTATGGCCTTACCATACCTGGATTGATAGCCTTTGGGGTAATTTAAATTTATTACCATATAATTACCATATTCAAAATTTCCTGAGTTATGACCTTACCATACATGAATTGATTTATTACTATACGTGGATTAATTATGATTTATTACTATATGATTTATTACTATACGTGGATAGCCTTACCATACCTGGTGGTAATTTAAATTTATTACCATATTCGATATTTCCCGAGTTATGGCCTTACCATACCTGGATTGATAGCCTTTGGGGTAATTTAAATTTATTACCATATAATTACCATATTCAAAATTTCCTGAGTTATGACCTTACCATACCTGGATTGATTTATTACTATACGTGGATTAATTATTATTTATTACTATATGATTTATTACTATACGTGGATAGCCTTACCATACCTGGTGGTAATTTAAATTTATTAACATATTCGATATTTCCCGAGTTATGGCCTTACCATACCTGGATTGATAGCCTTTGGGGTAATTTAAATTTATTACCATATAATTACCATATTCAAAATTTCCTGAGTTATGACCTTACCATACCTGGATTGATTTATTACTATACGTGGATTAATTATGATTTATTACTATATGATTTATTACTATACGTGGATAGCCTTACCATACCTGGTGGTAATTTAAATTTATTAACATATTCGATATTTCCCGAGTTATGGCCTTACCATACCTGGATTGATAGCCTTTGGGGTAATTTAAATTTATTACCATATAATTACCATATTCAAAATTTCCTGAGTTATGACCTTACCATACCTGGATTGATTTATTACTATATGTGGATTAATTATGATTTATTACTATATAATTTATTACTATATGTGGATAGCCTTACCATACCTGGTGGTAATTTAAATTTATTACCATATTTGATATTTCCCGAGTTATGGCCTTACCATACCTGGATTGATAGCCTTTGGGGTAATTTAAATTTATTACCATATAATTACCATATTCAAAATTTCCTGAGTTATGACCTTACCATACCTGGATTGATTTATTACTATACGTGGATTAATTATGATTTATTTCTATATGATTTATTACTATACGTGGATAGCCTTACCATACCTGGTGGTAATTTAAATTTATTACCATATTTGATATTTTCCGAGTTATGGCCTTACCATACCTGGATTGATAGCCTTTGGGGTAATTTAAATTTATTACCATATAATTACCATATTCAAAATTTCCTGAGTTATGACCTTACCATACCTGGATTGATTTATTACTATACGTGGATTAAATATGATTGATTACCATAAATACGTTGGGTATTGCCCGTCAGACGAGAAAAGAGAAAAACCGGTGGGAGGGGCTGGTGGGAGGTGGGACGAAGAAAAACCTGTTGAAAATAAACCGCTTGAAAATAAACCGGTTGAAAGTGGGGGGGACTATTCAACCAATTCGTCCATTAGGAGTAGAGATATAATTATCATATTCAAAATTTCCTGAGTTATGACCTTACCATACCTGGATTGATTTATTACTATACGTGGATTAATTATGATTTATTACTATATGATTTATTACTATACGTGGATAGCCTTACCATACCTGGTGGTAATTTAAATTTATTACCATATTTGATATTTCCCGAGTTATGGCCTTACCATACCTAGACTGATAGCCTTTGGGGTAATTTAAATTTATTACCATATAATTACCATATTCAAAATTTCCTGAGTTATGACCTTACCATACCTGGATTGATTTATTACTATACATGGATTAATTATGATTTATTACTATATGATTTATTACTATACGTGGATAGCCTTACCATACCTGGTGGTAATTTAAATTTATTAACATATTCGATATTTCCCGAGTTATGGCCTTACCATACCTGGATTGATAGCCTTTGGGGTAATTTAAATTTATTACCATATAATTACCATATTCAAAATTTCCTGAGTTATGACCTTACCATACCTGGATTGATTTATTACTATACGTGGATTAATTATGATTTATTACTATATGATTTATTACTATACGTGGATAGCCTTACCATACCTGGTGGTAATTTAAATTTTTTACCATATTTGATATTTCCCGAGTTATGGCCTTACCATACCTGGATTGATAGCCTTTGGGGTAATTTAAATTTATTACCATATAATTACCATATTCAAAATTTTCTGAGTTATGACCTTACCATAGCTGGATTGATTTATTACTATACGTGGATTAATTATGATTGATTACCATAAATACGTTGGGTATTGCCCGTCAGACGAGAAAAGAGAAAAACCGGTGGGAGGGGCTGGTGGGAGGTGGGACGAAGAAAAACCGGTTGAAAATAAACCGGTTGAAAGTGGGGGGGGGGGGACTATTCAACCAATTCGTCCATTAGGAGTAGAGATACACATCAACCGACGCATGGAGAGAAACTAAAATTACCGACTCATCTTGCACAGCCAACACTAGTAATAGTTGATAAACGTACGTTCCTAACGTACCATGGGTTCTGATCGTTCTCCAGGATAGAACCGACTGAAGGTTAGTAAGTCTGCCTCGCGGACCAATTCCTTGAAGGCCGCGTACCGGCGCTCCAGCTCCTGCTCGGTCATGGAGTCGTACGCCCTGCCGTGCTTGGCCATAAACTGGGCGAATATCCGCCTCTTGTCCTCCTCGCTCCTCCGCTGTACGCCGTGTCCACCTCTCTCCTCTTTATGTGCGTCTCCTCCTCTCTCCTCTCTCCCGTGTACGACAGCCAAGCCATAAGCAGCAGCGCTGCCGCGGCAATAAGAGCCGCCCTGTAGCCGGCGGTGTACATCGATCACGACGTCCGTTTGGCTGGCGTGGGAGAGATCTATTTGGGGCGATGATATGTTTGGGGCGTTTCCGAGATCTTCAACCTTCCTTTTTTTCTGGGTTCCTTTTTTGAGTCGAATAGGCCCTCAGCCTTTCCAAGCCTATCGTACCGCCTGCGTCTCTCCTAGCTACTCCAACGTTGGAGGCGGCGGCAGGCGAGGTAGACTGGCGGAAGCTCGCAACATCGACGACCGGCAAGACCGCAGGAGATGGTGCACGGCCGGGTCACCAATCAGGCTACTACTCCCGCTCCCGTTAGCGGTGATCGGGATCAGAGGCGTAACCACGGGAGTCAAAGCGTGCAGCACTGGCGATGGCGAGTGCCCAATCTGTGCAAAGCCACGGTCAGGAGGCAGCAAGTGGAGCAAACTGCCAACAACTAGGGCTACCGGCGGCAAGTGAGACCTAGGTGGGTTATTTATCTATAATATATTAGCAAATTGTGCAATCGATCGATGATTGTGTTGGCTCCATATTTGTTTGTTTAATTCCAGAATTGAGCTGATTTTTTTTTGACACTAGAAGAAATTTAGAAGTGAAAGATGAATAATACATTGTTTAATGACTCAATGATTTGCTACACTCAGTGGAAGGTTTTTCAAAGGACTTGATGATGATGCTACTATTAAACGGTTTTCAAGCCATGAAGTTTTCGGAAAAAGCATTTGCCTAGAGGTTCAATTAGCACATTATTGGTATGATGATTTATTCTCACTAATGTGTTTAATTTCAATGGAAACTATATAATTTGTTAATGTGTTGTATCTTGTAGATTCTCATGCGTGCACAAGGATGAACATCAGAGATTGATTTTTTGTCGTTGAGACGTTGAAAGGTTTGGTTGTGTGGTTATTTTTTAGCAAGTTAATTGGTATTATATCTCATGTTTTTATTTACTTTGATGATCTATGAAACAGTAGTGTATATAGTGCACATGATGTTTATCCAAATATATGATACTTGTGGCGTTTATAAACTAAGCTTAATTTTAGCTTGCAGCGTGCCCAGGCTTTGGCAATTCGCTAGCTCCGTCCCTACTCCGAGGTGCGTATGGGCAGCGATTTGTTGGTTTTTTAGGGTTTCGCCTTAGATTTCTGTTTCGTATGTCACATGGTTGTGGGATCCATTAGAGACACATTGTTTTTTCTAGGGTTTCGCCATAGATTTTTGCTATAGTTCGTATTCATGGCGAGATGATATGGTTTACATCGTTTTACCTAGGGTTTCTAATTCATGGCGCGTTTATATGGTTTTGCATCATTTTAGCTAGGCTTTTGCATCTACGGCTCGTGGATCCATTTGTTTACCATCGTTGTTAGCTAGGGTTTTGTATCCTTGGCCCTTGGTTTAGTTGTGATTAGGACTTTTCATAGTTAGTCCGTGTAGCTTTTTTCTAGGTGTTGTTTCCCCTAAATGAATTTCATGGGATTTTGGCACAGTTCATGGTAGTCTTACATTTTTTTTTCCGTTGATAGAGACATGGAAACGATTTCTTACAGTTTGTGATACCGGGCATCTCACTTTTGTGTGTGTTGCAACTTATTCGTCTTAGTCTTTTTTCCATGAACTCGCGTAGTCCAAGTGTACAATGAAATAGAAAGTTTTGGAAAGAGCTTGGACCAGGCCTCTATTCATGAAAGAGCTTGGGGCATCTGGAAGAAGAGGAACAACAAACATTGCAGAGGTTTCATGCCCACACACGGTGCTTGGCGGGAGAGGTTTAAGAAAGACTTCGAGCTCCTCAAATGTAGAAACAAGGAGAGTCTAGAACACTTCATCACTCAATTTGCAGCATCGGTTTGAGCTCGGTCATTGTGTAGCGGCTATCTCCAACCTCTCTCACTCTTTCCTGTTCTCGCGGAGGTGGCGCCCCCCGCCGGTTGGTGGCCGTCAAACATCGGCATACCCGAGGCGTTGGAGCTGCGGCCGTACACCATCCTCGTGCCGCCCTCCTCGCGTGTGTCGCGTACGTGTCACATCAATGTCGCCGGGTACGCAATACCGGGGCCGAGGTCGTCCATCACCCCGGCGGACGGTCAAACCAGCTTGGTCACTGGCAGTTTTGGAAGGGCTGCTACTGGGACGGCGTCCTCGGTGAATGTCGTGCCGGGCGGCTGGTTCTTCCTCCCCCACCGGCGTTCGGCGCCCCTCCCCCACGTGTCGATACTTTTTCAAATGATTGGATGAACTTTTCTGAAATTTGTTGAAATTTTTATACATTTGTGGAACTATTTTTAAATTGATGAACTTGTTTTCAAAACCCATGATTTTTTTGAGCTCACGTTTTTTTCATTTTTTTAATAATTTGTTTTTGCTAAATTCAATCAAGAGAACTAGAAAAAAATAGCAAAATCTACTTGGGCCGGCCCATCAGCATGGGCGTGTAGGCTCGAGGGTGCTTCCCTAATGCCTGATGGTAGGGACGAAATCACTAATTAAGGAGTACTCGTTGCAAAGAATACTCTACTTTCCCAGCGCGCCACTTGTCGCAACCTGGGAATGTTCCCTTTTTCGTAGATCCGTCTATTCAAAACGTTTTATCTCTTAAACCGTGGGTCCAAATCTCGAACCGTTTTCACCATTGAATTCCTCACATCGAGATCTTCAAAACTAGATCACATGTTGATAGATTTTGACGAACTTTTTTTCACGAAAAAAACGGACGAAAAAAACCAGGCGAAAAAACCGAACCGGGAGCATGGTCTTTTTTCCTTTCCGAAAGAGGCATGCCCGTGCCTCTCGCGAAATCACAACCATGCCTCTCGTGGAAGCAAAATCGTGACTCTCGTGGAAGGAAAAAACAGAAAACGTGTTTTTTTTTCGTTTCCGAGAGGCACGGCCGTGACTCTCGCGAAGGCACAACTGTGCCTGTCGCGGAAGCAAAACCGTGACTCTCGCGAAAGAAAAAAAACAGAAAACACGTATTTTTTCCCTTTCCTAGAGACACGGCCGTGACTTTCGCGAAAGTACAACCGTGCCTCTCGCGGAAGCAAAACCGTGACTCTCACGAAAGAAAAACAGAAAACACGTTTTGTTTTTCCCTTTCCTAGAGGCACGGCCATGACTTTCGCGAAAGCACAACCGTGCCTCTCGCGTAAGCAAAACCATGACTCTCACGAAAGAAAAAAACAGAAAACGCGTTTTGTTTTTTCCTTTTCCGAGAGGCACGGCCGTGACTCTCGCAAAAGCACAACTGTGCCTGTCGCGGAAGCAAAACCGTGACTCTCGTGAAAGAAAAAAAACAGAAAGCATGTTTTTTTTCGTTTCTGAAAGGCACGACCGTGACTCTCGCTAAAGCACAACCGTGCCTCTCGCGGAAGAAAAACCGCGACTTTCGCGACAGGAAAATAAAAGAAAACGCGTTTTTTTCGCCCAAAAAAAATTTCGATTTTTTTTGATCGAAAAGCTAAGAAAGACCGGGGAAAAACCAAAACATCGAAAAAACCCGAAAAAAACCGTTTAAAAAGCTGAAAACGCGTGCGAAAAAATAAGAAAACAAAATCCGAAGGGAGCGTCCAGAGCGCGACACGTGGCGAATGGCTGAGAGCGCGCCAAGTGGCGCTGATCGTTGCGAGGCTCCCGAAGGAGCGCTCGTTAACTAGTTGCTCCCTGGTAGGGCGATAGGTACGCAAATTTACACACACCGATTCAACGAACTCCCTCACAGCCTTATGTTTACTTGGATTTTTTTTTGCGAGCATAACTTCTATCTATTCATCAATTGTCAAGGTAGTACAAAGAACACCAGAAGTAAAAAATATATCTAGGTCCGTAGACCACATAGCGACGACTACTACCACTAGAGTGAGCCGAAGGCACGCTACCATATTGGCCCCTCGCTCATCGGAGTTGGGCAAACCTTGTTGTAGTAGACAATGAGAAAGTCATCATGCTAAGACCCCTATAGGATGAGCGTACCAGAATAGCAACCGCTGCCGATGAAGAGAAGCGTAAATCAGAAGGACCCAACCTATAGACACACGAACACAGACGAAAGAAGACATGATCGAGATCCGCCGAAGTCAAATCTTCACACGCCCTACGACAATGCTAGAAACACCACCGAGACAGGGACTAGATGGGGAGAACCTTATTCCATCGAGAGAGAGACGCCGTCGGCTCGCCTCTCTGAGTAGAGCACAAATCCTAACAAAACTTAAAAGAGCATAAAAATACAGAGGCCTCCCACCAGCAAGGGCCAGGATCCACCGTGCCTCCACGTCCATAAGACCACAGCAGACGAGGTAGACCGGCAGTAACACGGACGGGAGGTAGACCGGCAGCAACACTGACGGGAGGCACGAGAAACCCTAGCCAAAGAGTCCTTAGAGCATCTCCAACCGCGCCCCCAACAGGCCCTCCCCGAGCGATTTTTCCGCGTTGGCGCCCAAAAATCGGCCTAGTCGCGTCCCGAGGAGTTCGTTTTTCGCCGGTTTGGGACGACACTGGCGCCAGCGGACCCAGGCCGAACCCGGCGTGCTGGAGGCGCCCGGGGGCGCCGAGGCGAGCGATTTTGGCGCAAAAGAGCCGCGGGCCCGCTGAGTCAGCGACGCGCGCCTTGTCTTCCCTCAGGACGCCTCGGTTTCCCGCGGGGAATCAATGGCAAGGCTGCCGCCGGTCAGCCTTGCCATTGATTCCTCACGGGCGGCGCTGCGACGCCTTTCCGACCTCCACGAAGACACACGGCGTGAGCTATAAAACCGGCACCTCCCCTCGCCTCTAGCCACACCAGACCGAGCCCAAACCAGCCGCCGAGCTCTGCCTCTCTCCCCGTCCGCCGCCGTTCCTCCCCTTCGCTCTCTCCCCAAGCCCAGAGCGATGGCCGAACGCTTCCCCGGCGACGCGGCAGCGGCCAACGGCTTCGGCCGCCGCTCGCTCTACGAGTAGGAGGCCTACCTCTTCTTCGAGGCCAACATCCCGGCGCCGCCGGACATGCGCACCGAGCCGACGCGGTGGAGGCTCAGCAACGGAGGCGTCCCCATCCCCTCGGTGCCCGACGTCGACGCACGCCCCGCCATCTTCGCCGCCGAGGTCGACCGCGTGCGGGCGTCCCTGACGGAGGAGCAGCGCACCCTCCCCCAGTACGCCGCCGACAACCACACATCGTGGGCGGCGTACTTACAGCGCCAGCAGCTGCAGTGGCTGGCGTCCATCAACGGGACGCCGGTGGTGGGGGGCACGAAGAACAGCGAGGGGCGCCGCCTATGGTTGGCGCCCCCGGCCGCACCCTCCACGAGGTACTCCAATACCTGGAGGACGGCAATGACCCGCCGCTGGCGTACCCTACCGCGGCGGCCGCCCCCCCCCCCCCCCCCCCCGCCGGAGCGCCGGGCAATGGATGCCCAGGAGGTTCGGCTCCTCCTCGTCTTGCTCCTCTCAGTCCTCCTCCATTCCTCCGGCTCGCCGGCGCTGCTCGGCGTCAAGGCCGAGCCCGTAGCGGAGACGCCGCTCAGCCGGCGCACCCGCAGCGCCGGCATCGTCATCAACAAGGGCGGCAGGCGCGCCCCCTCCGCGCTACGTCAAGCCAAAGACGGAGCCGGGCCTCGCCGCCATGAAGACGAAGCCGGGGCTCCCCGTCGTGAAGGTGGAGCCCGGGCTCGCTAGCGGCGTGAAGGAGGAGCTCGACGACGCAGCGGCCCTGAATTGGGCGCGTGAAGACTAGGCACACACGGAGTTGGAACGCCAGCGCCTCGCCTACGAGCGGTTCGAAGCTCGGCGCTGTGGCCGGGACGAGGTAGGCGTCGTCATCCTCGACGACGGCGACGACGATGCGCCGCCGCCACCGGTCTGCCAGGGCGATGCCGGGCAGGGGTCCAACAGGGGCAGCCGCGTCAAGAAGGAGAAGGCCGCCGACGACGTTGGCAACTTCGCCGCGCTCAGCGACTTCTTCGCCCCTTAGTTCGGTTTTTTAAACTTATGTAAACGTCAAACATGTCAAATATATGTCAAGTTTGTCGAACTTTAGCCAAACGTTTTGTCCAATTTGCCAAACTTTGTCCAATTCTTTTTTTAATAAAAAACCACGTCTGGGGGGCGACCCGGCTGGAAACCCACTCACCCCCATGCCAATTTTAGCGCCGGCTCGTCCCTAGGCAGCGATTTTACACGCCCCTGGGGGCCAACGGCTGCTCTTAGGTTTAGCTGGATTATTCAGACCCTGAACATTCCAAAACAGCCCCTCCGGGTTGTGGTTCCATACACACAGGTAGGACACGGACCACCTGACAACAATGGTCTCACCTCATGCTGACCTCCATATTTGTCTCGGCCAACCCTCGCGCGGCCGCAAGGACTTGCCGAGCAACGAGACAAACCTTGACATGTTGCTCCTTCGGCGGCGGCGTGCCAAAAAGTTCCTTGAGCTCAATCACTTTAGGCACATAGCACTTACATTAATTTCTGGTAAAAAAAACAAGGTTTATTTTTCTTTCCCACACCAACCACCCAGCCTCTGCACCTCTGACATTACAATCTTGGGAGTGGGAAACCACAGTAAAATCCAATGAAACCAGGGATGCCATCATCGCCACCCAAACAACACCATCAACATGTAATTTAAGCACCCCCGTGATACGTGTGAAACAAACCCAGTACAGAGGTTTGACTGGAGCTAACTCGTGTAAGAAAGCAAGGCCTGGGAGCAGCCCGGCAGGAGGCGATGCCGCACGCCAGCCAGCGACAGCAGTTCTCGGACAGCCAGCCAGTCCTCAGTCCTCACCCCAGGCATCATCGCGCGCAGCTTGTCGGGCGGTGATCCGGCTCCTCCTCGCCTCCTCCTGCTCCTTCCGCTCACCTGCATCGATGGTCGTGAACTGCTTTAGCCCCATCCCGTGGGCGATCAGCCTCTGCGCCGTTCTCGCGGATGTCTTTGGTCTTGGTGTCGGCGGTTCTAGGTCTGCAGTTCAACATGAAAAGCAACATAAGATGGAAGTAAGGAGCTATGCACTACACACGATCCCTAGGGAGAAGAAGATTAAACTGAAAAGGATTAGCACAAGGAACAAGCTGTTACCTGTACCGTCGATTTTTGCCAAGAGATCGTCATTATCCTTTAGTGACCGTACTTTGTATCTTGGAGGCACGCAAGCTTGTGCCTCCTTAGCTACAGTCGTACATGACAACAGGCCAACATGTCAATAGGCCAGAATAGAATCAATAAAGCCAGAAAACAGAAGTGCAGAGGCCTTGCAAGTTCAAATCATCAGCATGAAGTTCAAGTTTCAGCAGGATGGGAAAAAAGGTTGAACAAGCATGAAAGTATAAGCTTCAACAATGAACCGAGACTAACAGTAAATTATGCATTCTGCTTTCTACTAAATCATGAATTCTGCTCCCTACGAAATTATGCATTCTGCTCTGTAGTTCGGACTTCAGAAATACCATGTTCTGTATGCACACATATCAACATTACACATACATCATGATTTAAATGGTGGAACACAACCTAATTGGGATAAGGGAACTGTGTCAATTTGTACTTTTTCTCTTTAATCATGCTTTGTACATTGTATCTTGGAGGCACAGAAACCTGTGGCTCATTAGCTACAGTGCAATAAGTCAGAATGAAGCAATCAGAATGCATCGATTAAAGCCAGAAAACGTAAGTAATAAAAAGCTTGCAAGTTCATATGATCAGCACAAAAGCTAAGGTTCAAAAGACTGAAGGAACACTGAACCAGCACGACAGTGAATAGCTTGAGCAATAAACCAAAGACTAATAGTCAATTATGCGCTTGCTGTCTAGGTTGGACTTCATAACTGTCATGTTTTGACTGAGCGCACATATCAAAATTACACACATATCATGAAACCAACAAAGTCCCGCACAGCCGAGTTGGAACAAGGGGATTGCAATGGTTTCCTCTAATAATTTAGCCATGGATTTACGGTGAGCTATCATAACAGTTTGGCCAAAAATCTGGAGAACCGCCCTTCTGCAGGAAATAATTGTGAAAATGAAAATAATGCTTGTCCAATGCACCATATTTGACATCAGAGCTTTGCTTCCACAGGTGGAGTCGTGTACTTGTACATTTCGATAATAAAAAAGTCTAGGTTACACAAGAATGTGGCAACAGTTTCTAGATCAAGGTATACGAAGAAAGATACAGAAAGACTACTCCAAGTAAGTGTAACAACCAAATTACCAGATGATGGGGTCCGGAAAACTGCAAGTGCAACAGAATCATTGACCCAGCGGATGGCAACTCCATGGTCTCCAAACTTCTCAAAGATCCTTTCCAAATCTGTTGTGCGTGTGCTAGGTGCGAAGTCATAAAGAACAAGGGCGTGCCTTGTCCCAAATCGTTTTGCAGCTGCAAAACCAAACACAGAGCAAGAGTTTAGTTTACCCACGATGAGCAAGCTAACTAGACAGAGAAGATTAGTCATCCTGAATAAATTACCATCCTTGTTATCCTTCTCATCCGCATGATCCTTTGATCCACCATGAGCTGGATCAGACCCTTTGTCATCCAGATCCCTCTCTGAACCGCACTGGTCGCTGTACAGAACACTCTTATCATAAAGAAAGGAACCCCTTCCCCTCCTCTTGGTCCCTGAAGATGAAGTGCTACTTTTCTCTGAAGAACTACAAGGTGTTGTCACCCTCGCCTCTTGCACGAGGGGGCGCACCGGTGTCTCGTCGCCACGGTCCGCAATAGCCTCCCAATCTGCATATGCGTCAGAGGAAGAATGTTAAAGTCTCAGTTTTTCCGAGCTGTTTCCAGCTTAAGCACAGAGACAGAGGCTACTAGAATAATACCATCATCTTCATCTTCGTCCTTCCCGTCGATGCTAGCTGAAGCTTTCGAGTCCTTAGATCCCGTAGCAGCCTCTGGCGATGCAGAATTCTCCGCCGTCGCATGATCCCTTCAATGTACATTATCAGAAGCAGAGCAGGAGTTAGTCAGGTGGCCCAAGCAGGGAGCAACTGCAGCTGAATTTGTTCAGATCGTGTGCCACATTTGCGTGATTCGTGCTCTGACATCTACGAGATCCTGAGCTAGAAGCTAGAATTTACAGAGAAAACATCACAATTTTTGCAAATTGGCAAGTCCAGGTCGAGCAGGCCAAGATTCGGTTCAGAAGCAAGAACAGAGCTTGGGAGAGGAGGAGGAACAAACCCTAGGGACTGGGGCTGGGGGGCTTCTTTCTCGGCGCGGAGGCGGAGGACGATGGCGCGGGAGCGGATGGCGTCGGCCTGGAGGGTGTTGCCGCGGGAGGCGTGGAGGCCGGCGAGGTCGCCGAGCGCCGTGGCGAGGCGGAGATCGGCGCCCGGCGGAGGCGAGGGGGCGGCGGTGGAGAGGCTGGAGACGACGGACTCGAGGAGGGAGATGGCCCCGTCGACGTCGCCGGCGTCCACCAGGTCGTCCACCTCCTCCGTCCAGCGGTGGCCGCCGGCCGCCGCCGCCGCGTCCATCGGTGGGGTAGGCTGGGCTGGACTCTCGCGTGGACTGTAGACAGGTGGGAGACGCTAGTGGTAGGCAACTCAGGCAGTCGGGGGCCTGAAGTGTGGGCCCCGCACACAGGTGTGTGTGTCTTATGCTACAAAATTCATGTCACAGCTCATTTTGTGCTGCTTATGCTTTGCTTTTGCTTTTGTTTTTGAGGTGTGCCTATGCTTTGCTAAAGTTGCTGAATCAATTTCTCATAATTGGACCATTCTCTACTCTAAAACTTTTTTTTACCGATACCCTTCTCTAAAACTTGTTATTATTCAAACAAACTAAAAGAGTAAATTACACCGGTAGCACTCGACACGTATGTACACTTTCATCCAACGACTGGTTGACAAGGAAAAGATGCACACTTGTCTTGCCCGATCGCTCTGGCCGAAAGCCGGTCTTGCTGGGCTAAAGCTGAAGGAAATATGTCCTAAAGACAATAATAAAGTTGTTATTTATATTTCCTTATATCATTATAAATGTTTATTATTCATACTAGAATTGTATTAACCGGAAACTTAGTACATATGTGAATACATAGACAAAACTGAGTGTCCCTACTATGCCTCTCCTTGACTAGCATGCTAATCAAAGATGGTTAAGTTTCCTAGCCATAGACATGTGTTGTCATTTGATGAACGGGATCACATCATTAGAGAATGATGTGATGGACAAGACCCATCCGTTAGCTTAGCATAATGATCGTTTAGTTTTTTTGCTATTACTTTCTTCATGACTTATACATGTTCCTCAGACTATGAGATTATGCAACTCCCGAATAACAGAGCAACACTTTGTGTGCTATCAAACGTCACAACGTAACTGGGTGATTATAAAGATGCTCTACAGGTGTCTCCGATGGTGTTTGTTGAGTTGGAATAGATCGAGATTACAATTTGTCACTCCGTGTATCGGAGAGGTATCTCCGGGTCCTCTCGGTAATGCACATCACTATGAGCCTTGCAAGCAATGTGTCTAATGAGTTAGCCACGGGATGATGCATTACGGAACGAGTAAAGAGACTTATCGGTGACGAGATTGAACTAGGTATGATGATACCGACGATCGAATCTCGGGCAAGTAACATACCGATGACAACGGGAACAATGTATGTTGTTATGCGGTTTGACCGATAAAGATCTTCGTAGAATATGTAGGAGCCAATATGAGCATCCAGGTTCCGCTATTGGTTATTGACCAGAGATCTGTCTCAATCATGTCTACATAGTTCTTGAACCCGTAGGGTCCGCACGCTTAATGTTCGATGGCGATTTGTATTATGAGTTATGTGATTTGATGACCGAAGTTTGTTCGGAGTCCCGGATGAGATCACGGACATGACGAGGAGTCTCGAAATGGTCGAGACATAAAGATTGGTATATTGGACGATGTTATTCGGACACCGGATGAGTTCCGTGAGGTACCAAATAATTATCAGAGTGCCAGAGGGTTATCGGAACCCCCCGAGGGAACTAATGGACCTCAATGGGCCTTAGTGGGAAGAGAGGGAGGGACAGGAGGGGATGCCCTCCCCCTTGGGTCCGAATTGTACTAGGGGAAGGGGGTGGCGCCCCCTTTCCTTGCCTTCCCCCTCTTCCTTAGGTGGAAACCTACTAGGACTTGGAGTCCTAGTAGGATTCCCCTCTCCTGGCGCGCCCTTGGAGGGCCGGCTGGCCTCTCCTCCCCTCTTTTATATACGGGGGCAGGGGGCACCCTAGAACACATAAGATCAATTATCTTAGGCGTGTGTGGTGCCCCCCTCCACAGTTACACACCTCGGTCATATCATTGTAGTGCTTAGGCGAAGCCCTGCGCCGGTAACTTCATCATCATTGTCGCCACGCCGTCGTGCTGACGGAACTCTCCCTCGGCCTCAGCTGGATCAAGAGTATGAGGGACGTCACCGAGTTGAACGTGTGCTGGTCGCGGAGGTGCCGTACGTTCGGTACTTGGATCGGTTGGATCGCGAAGAAGTTAGACTACATCAACCGCGTTACTAAACGCTTCCGCTTTTCGGTCTACGAGGGTACGTAGACACGCTATCCCCTCTCGTTGCTATGCATCTCCTAGATAGATCTTGCGTGATCGTAGGTAAATTTTTTGATATACTGCGTTCCCTAACAGTGGCATCCGAGCTAGGTCTATGGGTAGATGTTATATGCACGAGTAGAACACAAAGAGTTGTGTGCGATAATAGTCATACTGCTTATCAGCAACGTCTTACTTTGATTCGGCGGTATTGTTGGATGAAGCGGCCCGGACCGACATTACATGACAGCGTTCATGAGACTGGTTCTACCGACGTGCTTTGCACATAGGTGGCTGGCGGGTGTCTGTTTCTTCAACTTTAGTTGAATCGAGTTTGACTACGCCCGATCCTTGTTGAAGGTTAAAACAGCACACTTGACAAAAAAATGTTGTGGTTTTGATGCGTAGGTAAGAACGGTTCTTGCTAGAAGCCCGTAGCAGCCACGTAAAACTTGCAACAACAAAGTAGAGGATGTCTAACTTGTTTTTGCAGGGCATGTTGTGATGTGATATGGTCAAGACATGATGTGATATAATTTGTCGTATGAGATGATCATGTTTTGTTAAAGTTATCGGCAACTGACAGGAGTCTTATGGTTGTCTCTTTATTGCATAAGATGCAAGCGCTATATAATTGCTTTACTTTATCGCTATGTGATAGCAATAGTTGCAAAAGCAATAGTTGGCGAGACGACCATGTGGCGACACGTTTATAGACATCAAGAAGATGGACATCATGGTGTCATGCCAGTGACGATGGAGATCATGACGGTACTTTGGAGATAGAGATCAAAGGCACAAGATGATGATGGCCATATCATGTCACATATTTTGATTGCTTGTAATGTTTATCTTTTATGCACCTTATTTTGCTTTGTACGACGGTAGCATTATAAGATGACCCCTCACTAAATTTCAAGGTATAAGTGTTCTCCCTGAGTATGCACCGTTGTGATAGTTTGTCGTGCCGAGACACCATGTGATGATCGGGTGTGATAAGCTCTACGTTCATATACAACGGGTGCAAGCCAGTTTTGCACACGCGAAATACTCGGGTTAAACTTGACAAGCCTAGCATATGCAGATATGGCCTCGGAACACTAAGACCAAAAGGTCGAACGTGAATCATATAGTAGATATGATCAACATAGTGATGTTCACCATTGAAAACTACTCCATCTCACATGATGATCGGACATGGTTTAGTTGATATGGATCACGTGATCATTTAGATGACTAGAGGGATGTCTATCTAAGTGGGAGTTCTTAAGTAATATGATTAATTAAACTTTAATTTATCATGAACTTAGTCTTGATAGTATTTGCAAATTATGTTGTAGATCAATAGCTCGCGTTATAGCTCCCCGTTTTATTTTTTTGATATGTTCCTAGAGAAAAATAAGTTGAAAGATGATAGTAGCAATGATGCGGACTGGATCCGTGGTCTGAGGATTATCCTCATTGCTGCACAGAAGAATTATGTCCTTGATGCACCGCTAGGTGACGGACCTTTTGCAGGAGCAGATGCAGACGTTATGAATATTTGGCAAGCTCGGTATGATGACTACTTGATAGTTTAATGCACCATGCTTTACGGCTTAGAACTGTGACTTCAAAAATATTTTGAACGACATGGAGCATATGAGATGTTCCAAGAGATGAAATTGGTATTTCGGTCTCATGCCCGTGTTGAGAGGTATGAGACCTATGACAAGTACTTTGCCTACAATATGAAGGAGAATGGCTCAACCAGTGAGCATGTGCTCAAAACGTCTGGGCACTACAATCACTTGAACCAAGTGGGGGTTAATCTTTTGGATAGTGATTTATAGAGTTCTCTAGTCACTATCACCAAGTTACTAGAACTTCATGATGAACTATAATATGCAAGGGATGACGAAAATGATTCCCGAGCTCTTCACGATGCTAAAATCAGCGAAGGTAGAAATCAAGAAAGAGCATAAAGTGTTGATGGCTAACAAGACCACTAGTTTCAAAAAAAGGGCCAATGGAAAAGAAAGGAAACTTTAAGAAAGAATGGCAAGCAAGTTGCCACTCCCGTGAAGAAACTCAAAGCTAGACCTAAGCCTGAAACTGAGTGCTTCTACTGCAAAGGGAATGGTCACTGGAAGTGGAACTACCCCAAATACTTGACGGATAAGAAGGATGACAAAGTGAAATATATATTTGATATACATGTTATTGATGTGTACTTTACTAGTGTTCATAGTAACCCCAGGGTATTTGATACCGGTTCAGTTGCTAAGATTAGTAACTCAAAATAGGAGTTGCAAAATGAACAGAGACTAGTTAAGAGCGAGGTGACAATGTGTGTTGGAAATGATTTCAAGCTTGATAAGATCACCATCACACACTCCTTTTACCTTCGGGATTAGTATTGAACCTAAAATAAATGTTATTTGGTGTTTGGCGTTGAGCATGCATATGATTGGATCATGTTTATTGCAATACGATTATTCATTTAAATCAAAGAATATTTGTTATTCTGTTTACATGAATAAAATCTTCTATGGTCATACACTCAATATAAATGGTTTATTGAATCTCGATTATAGTAATACACATATTCATAATATTGATGCTAAAAGATGCAAAGTTAATAATGATAGTACAACATACTTGTGGCATTGCCGTTTAGGTCATATTGGTGTAAAGCGCATGAAGAAACTCCACGCGGATGGACTTTTGGAATCACTTGATGCTTGCGAACCATGCCTCATGGGCAAGATGACTAAGACCCCGTTCTCCGGAACAATGGAGCGAGCCACTGACTTATTGAAAACAATACATACTGATGTATGTGGTCCAATGAGTGTTGAGACTCGCGGCGGGTATCGTTATTTTCTGACCTTAACAAATGATTTGAGCAGATATGGGTATATCTACTTAATGAAACACAAGTCTGAAACATTTGAAAGTTCAAAGAATTTTCAGAGTGAAGTGGAGAATCATCGTAACACTAGTAGAAAAAGGGCCATTTGTCCCGGTTCTAGAGGGCCTTTAGTCCCGGTTCTGGAACCAGGACTAAAGGGTCGTTACTAAAGCCTCCCCCTTTAGTCCCGGTTCTTACACGAACCGGGACTAAAGGCCGTCCACATGGCCGCTGTCTGGTAACACCAATCGGGACTAAAGGTATTTTTACGAAAAAATTAATCTTTTTTAATTTTCAAATTTCTGAATTATTTTCCAATTTAATCTCTAATCACCCTCATCACTGCTCAATTTAACCTCTAATCTCTAATCACCCCTCATCATTCCAAATCATCTAACTTTCAGGTCGGTCACCCATCCTCTCACTACTCCAGCCTAAGCACACTTAACTTCCGGGTTCTATTCCCCCTCATTTCCAAGTCTGCACTTGTTGTTTTCCTAACAATAGTAAGATGTCAATCCTATTAACCCTCAGGAGTTTAGCTTGAGCATGAAGTCACACGTTTCACTGTTTGAGTTTGAAACTATTATTCTAAAAAACAATAATTATTTAGTAACACTAATATTTCTTAAATAAGTAGTTTGACCATTGTTTGACCACAGTTTGACCAGATTTGACCAAAATTCAAAAAAATGAAATAATTATTTTGTAACACTAATATTTTTGAATAATTATGTAGTAACACTAATATTTCTTGAATAAGTAGTTTGACCATAGTTTGACCACAGTTTGACCAGATTTGACCAAAATTCAAAAAAAACTGTAATAATTATTTAGTAACACTAATATTCTTGAATAATTATTTAGTGACACTAATACTTCTTGAATAAGTAGTTTGACCTGATTTAACCAAAATTAAAAAAACTAAAATTTGAGCATAACTTTTTTTCCTTTTAGAATTTGAGGATTCTAAAAATTTGCAAATAGGCCGTAGGCTATCAAAATTGGATGCGGATTTTCGTGCTGAACATTTTGATATATTATACGTTTTTTCGACATCATATGCAAAAGTTTAGCCGTTTTACTTTTTCATGACACTTTTTTGCAAAGCATGTCCAAATTTAAGTTTTTTAATTTTCCTAACTAGTAGATGTAGTAATATAACTACATCTCGAAGGATTTTATTTTTAAAGTTTTTATCATTTTCTTTTGCTTTTTACAAAACTGAAAAGGCGATCCACGGGGGGGTGGGGGGTAGAGTTTGAAAATGGGACCTTTAGTACCGGTTTGAGACACGAACCGGGACTAAAGGGCATTGCACCTTTTAGTCCCGGTTCGTGTCTCAAACCGGGACTAAAGGTCTAACCTTTAGTCCCGGTTTGAGATACGAACCGGGACTAAAGGGCATCGCACCCTTTAGTCCTGGTTCTGTCTCAAACCGGGACGAAAGGGCTCATTTGAACCGGGATTAATGCCTTTAGCCGCATGAACCGGGACCAATGCTCACATTAGTCCCGGTTCGTGACTGAACCGAGACTAATGGGCTTATCTGGCCCGAACGAAAGCCCTGTTTTCTACTAGTGTAACAAGAAAATAAAGTTTCTACGATCTGATCGTGGAGGCGAATATTTGAGTTACAAGTTTGACCTTCATTTAAAATAAAGTGGAATAGTTTCACAACTCACGCCACCTGGAACACCATAGCGTAATGGTGTGTCCGAACGTCGTAACCGTACTATATTAGATATGGTGCGATCAATGATGTCTCTTACCGATTTACCACTATCGTTTTGGGGTTATGCATCAGAAACAACTGCATTCACGTTAAATAGGGCACCATCTAAATCCGTTGAGATGGCACCAGATGAACTGTGGTTTGGCAAGAAATTTAAGTTGTCGTTTCTTAAAATTTGGGGCCGCGATGCTTATGTGAAATCTATGAAAGCTTTTTCCATGCAATGAGGCAACAATTTTTTGTTGTAATAGGCAACGAGGAAAGCTACAACCAGGAAGACGACAAAGTGTGCCCGACGACGACCGGTTGCGAATTTGTTGCAACCGGCAGTGGAAAGCTACCATTGGCGACCAAATTTGCTGCAACTGGTGTGCGGTGGTCCAGCCGACATGCGGTAGTGTGACGAGCGGAGACATGGATGACCACAGCGACATGGGTTTGCTATAACCGGTGCGCTTTTTTTCTACCACCGCGTTGATCGCGTGCTATGAGTAGTGCGGCGACAAGGAGCTGCTACCTCGACGACCGATATTGGAACCGGCGTGATCCATTGTGCAGGTACTGCACCCATCGGGAAAAAAGCTTCAACCTTGGTGGGAGAAGGCTTGAACCGTCAAGGACATAAGGTCCTTCCAGCGGGAGACAAACGGGGAGCTGCGAATGGGGGTGAGGTATCAAGTGCATGGCGGAGGGTACCATGGTCACAGCCGGAGACGAATTGGTGTGCAGCGGTCCAACCGGCATGCGGTGGTGTGGGTGGGGGCTGGTGCCTGGTGGTGCGGGTTCCCCTGGAGTCCGCGTGGTACGGAAGAAGATGATGGTAAAAGACGATTGGATAAGAGTGCTTCTGTCACCTGTTTTTTTTTTTGAGTGGTGCTCCCGTCACCTAGTACTTGCATGATCCAGTGATCGCAAGGCCCGCATGCATTCGGCGCCCCGGAAGCAAACATTTCACATATCTATATCTATATCTATACTAATATAAAAAGACTCAAAGGGGCAGATCCAATTAATCTCAACCATCAAATCATGTCAATCGAACGACCTAGACTGCTTCAATGTCGAAGACTCAACAAGTTTAGCGTGAAGTTAATTTCATGCCAAATATAATACTAATCACATAATAACACGCAAATAATATCCTACTTAATATCCGCATGCATTTAATATACTTTCAAATTAACGTGCATTGCACATACACATTGATTAGTAGTATTAAGTATCACATGTCCTTACTACAAATATAAAGTGTATTCTACTTTCTACCATATTTCTCCATAGTGTCCAAATAGAAAGTGGTGATTGATTATCTACCTCTGTAGTGGAATTAGAGTTGTTATGATCTTGATTCATAACCAATGTTTCACTGATCTACGTCCTTCATGTTGAAGAGAAACAACTACATTGTTTATCTATAATAACTGTGCATGATTCCCCTGCTTCTTGGGTACAATCAAACTAACTTGGTCTCTCATGACTTCAAATGTGTTTTACTCATTCTTCTCCATTAATTGGGCATGTGGTTCTATCTAAACGTTTCTTGAAAATCCATATGTTCCAGTTTTATTGTCCAATAGTGGCAAGCATTTTCTGAATTCATAATAGTCATATGCACAGTTGCATCCCAAGTTCTCACAGATATCAAACACCTAATATATTAACATCATATTTCTTCTATTCAAAAAAATAACATAAAAATCTCTTCAATGCTTTTCAGCATCCATGTTTTGAAAATCACTAGCCCGTGCGGACAGAGTTGACTAATTTTTTTAGACAAACACATGTTTGACTAGTTTTTTTTTGAGACAAACACAGGGTTGACTAGTATAACAAACTAACTTTTTCATCGCGCAGTGTGGCCCTTGGCCACCCGTTGTGTAGAGCATTTGGTTGTTCGGCGTTGCCCTTTGGTACATCTGGACAATTCATATATTTTCTCTCTTTCTTGTGATTTTTTTCTGAACAATGCACCAATCACCATGCGTGTAAGCAGGAAGGGAATACGTATTCTGAATTTGATATTCTCTACGTGCTCTCGATTTTTTTTGATATTCTCTAAAACAATAAATAAATAAGCTAAGCTGAACGTATAGGAGATTAATATATTCTCACACTTATTTCATTACACAATACGTACATACATAGTAGATCGGATATTGAGTACACATGATCTATAGTATACCCAACTTAGTTAGAGCCGATGGATGTACTTCTTATCTATAGAAGAGTAACCTCACAGAATAATCTATATCGATATCCAGCAAGCATAATCACTAGCTCTGCTTGATGAGTGTACACCCATCAGTTGTTGCTGTTGTTGGTCGACGCGGATACATCGGCCGCTGGCGGGCATGGGCATGGCGGCTTGGGCTTGGGCTTCGGCGGACACGGCTTGGGCTTGGTCTTGGGCTTGGGCTTGGGCGCATGAGGAGGGCACGGCCGCTTCGGCGGGGTTGGCCTCGGCGGCTTGGGCTTCGGTGAACCACCGTGGTTCGGAGGTGTGGGCTTTGGCGGCTTGGGCTTCGGAATTACGTACATGGCGGCAGCTTGACGCAGGTCTCGGAGACGCACATCTGGTAGCATACCGGCGGCAGGGCCTTGTAGCAGTCCACGATGCACGCCTTGTTGCACTTGCAGTAGCTCTCGTACCCGCCGGCGACGTGGACGGCTGCACCACCATCGGTGGGGTGCACGATGGCAGCGGTACCGTCGATGGAGTTGACGGGGACGGAGGCGGCCGCTGCACCGTTGTCGTCCACGGCTTCTGCTGCATGCAGGACGGGGTTGCGGTAGCCGCCGCACTTCTGCTGCATGCAGGAGGAGTAGCACTGCCAGCAGTGGGCTTCCTGGGGACCCGCTGCCCCCGCCACGGCGGAGAGTGCCGCCACGGCCAGGAGGGCGGCGAGCTTGGCCGCCGCCATGGTGACTATGTATGCTTCGCCGGCGAAACGTACGTGTGCGGAGACGGAGATCGATGGAGCGTGGATGGCTCTGCAGAACAAAGGTGGTGTTGTATATATACAGCGCGCGTGTACATCTTCTTCGCGGGTATCATACGTCGTCGTCATGCACGCAGATGGAGTGCACGGGGCAGTACGAACTGAACCAGTTGGCCGGCGCGCGTACGTCCGGCGAATTAAGTGCAGAACGTACGTGCCTCCATGCTTAATTTGCTCTTCACATGCGTCGCGCGTGAATGCATTTGGTTAATTTGTTCGACCGTCTCCTGCGCATCATCGGTCACACGTTTTGCACAGCTCTGCCATCCCTCCCTAAACTGCGGTCTTTTCCTTTCCACCCTTCGAGAGAGACTAGCTGACATGGTTTACCTCCTGTTTGAGATCACAAAGTTGTGACCGTGGGAGGTTAACAAAGTTGGCATTTCTTTTCTAGAAAAGGAGGATTAGAGCATCTACAGCCGGGCCTGGCAAATCCGAGCCCCTATATGTCTGTGGATGCGCCCGGCACGCCCACGGACAGAGTCGGACAACCCCTCATATGTAGGGCCCGGTAGCCACACACGCCTCAAATCCGAAACCTCAAATTCATGCCAATACATGCATGCCCATCATACACGTCAACGTCACACGTAAACAACACATGTTGGTAGCGAAAATACATAGTTTGGACATAAAATTTATGATAAGTATGTTGGGAAACGTTGCAGAAAACAAAAATTTTCCTACGGTTTCACCAAGATCCATCTATGAGTTCATCTAGCAACGAGTGATCGGATTGCATCTACATACCTTTGTAGATCACGCGCGGAAGCGTTCAAAGAACGGGGATGAGGAAGTCGTACTCGACGTGATCCAAATCACCGGAGATCCTAGCACCGAACGGACGGCACCTCCGCGTTCAACACACGTACGGTCAGCGTGACGTCTCCTCCTTCTTGATCCAGCAAGGGGGAAGGAGAGGTTGATGAAGATCCAGCAGCACGACGGCGTGGTGGTGGATGCAGGGGTCACCGCAGCAGGGCTTCGCCGTTCTACTACGAGAGGGAGAGGTGTTGTAGGGGAGAGGGAGGTGCCAAGACTCAAGGGTGCGGCTGCCCCCTCCCTCCCCCCTTTATATAGGCCCCCCTAGGGGGTGCGCCGGCCCTAGGAGATGGGATCTCCAAGGGGGGGGGGCAAGGGGTGGAGTGCCCCCAAAGCCAGGTGGGGCACCCCCCCACCTTAGGATTCCCAACCCTAGGCGCATGGGGTGGGCCAAGGGGGGCGCACCAGCCCACTATGGGCTGGTTCCCCTCCCCACTTTGGCCCATGGGGCCCTCCGGGATGGGTGGCCCCACGCGGTGGACCCCCGGGACCCTTCCGGTGGTCCCGGTACAATATCGGTGACCCCCGAAACTCTCCCGATGGCCGAAACTGCACTTCCTATATATAATTCTTCACCTCCGGACCATTCTGGAACTCCTCGTGACGTCCAGGATCTCATCCGGGACTCCGAACAACTTTCGGATTACTGCATATTCATATCTCTACAACCCTAGCGTCACTGAACCTTAAGTGTGTAGACCATATGGGTTCGGGAGACATGTAGACATGACCGAGATTGCTCACCGGTCAATAACCAACAGCGGTATCTGGATACCCATGTTGGCTCCTACATGCTCAATGATCTCATCGGATGAACCACGATGTCGAGGATTCAAGCAACCCCGTATACAATTCCCTTTGTCAATCGGTACGTTACTTGCCCGAGATTCAATCGTCGGTATCCCAATACCTCGTTCAATCTCGTTACCGGCAAGTCACTTTACTCGTACCGTAATGCATGATCCCGTGACCAGACACTTGGTCACTTTGAGCTCATTGTGATGATGCATTACCGAGTGGGCCCAGAGATACCTCTCCGTCATACGGAGTGACAAATCCCAGTCTTGATCCGTGTCAACCCAACAGACACTTTCGGAGATACCCGTAGTATACCTTTATAGTCACCCAGTTACATTGTGACGTTTGGTACACCCAAAGCACTCCTACGGTATCCGGGAGTTACACGATCTCATGGTCTAAGGAAAAGATACTTGATATTGGAAAAACTCTAGCAAACGAACTATACGATCTTGTGCTATGTTTAGGATTGGGTCTTGTCCATCACATCATTCTCCTAATGATGTGATCCCGTTATCAATGACATCCCCATGTCCATAGCCAGGAAACCATGACTATCTGTTGATCAATGAGCTAGTCAACTAGAGGCTCACTAGGGACACATTGTGGTCTACGTATTCACACATGTATTACAATTTCCGAATAATACAATTAAAGCATGAATAATAGACAATTATCATGAATAAGGAAATATAATAATCATTTTATTATTGCCTCTAGGGCATATTTCCAACAGTCTCCCACTTGCACTAGAGTCAATCATCTAGTTACATTGTGATGAATCGAACACCCATGGAATTCTGGTGTTGATCATGTTTTGCTCTAGGGAGAGGTTTAGTCAACGGATCTGCTACATTCAGGTCCGTATGTACTTTACAAATCTCTGTGTCTCCTTTTTGAACACTTTCACGAATGGAGTTGAAGTGACGCTTGATATGCCTGGTCTTCCTATGAAACCTGGGCTCCTTGGCAAGGGCAATAGCTCCAGTGTTGTCACAGAAGAGAGTCATCGGGCCCGACGCATTGGGTATGACTCCTAGGTCGGTAATGAACTCCTTCACCCAGACTGCTTCGTATGCTGCCTCCGAGGTTGCCATGTACTCCGCTTCACATGTAGATCCCGCCACAACGCTTTGCTTGCAACTGCACCAGCTTACTGCCCCACCATTCAAAATATACACGTATCCGGTTTGTGACTTAGAGCCATCTAGATCTGTGTCGAAGCTAGCGTCGACGTAACCCTTTACGACGAGCTCTTCGTCACCTCCATAAACGAGAAACATTTCCTTAGTCCTTTTCAAGTACTTCAGGATATTCTTGACCGCTATCCAGTGTTCCTTGCCGGGATTACTTTGGTACCTACCTACCAAACTTACGGCAAGGTTTACATCAGGTCTGGTACACAGCATGGCATACATAATAGAACCTATGGCTGAGACATAGGGGATGACACTCATCTCTTCTATATCTTCTGTCATGGTCGGACATTGAGCTGAGCTCAATTTCACACCTTGCAACACAGGCAAGAACCCCTTCTTAGACTGATCCATATTGAACTTCTTCAATATCTTATCAAGGTATGTGCTTTGTGAAAGACCTATGAGGCGTTTTGATCTATCTCTATAGATCTTGATGCCTAATATATAAGCAGCTTCTCCAAGGTCCTTCATTGAAAAACTCTTATTCAAGTAGGCCTTAATATTGTCCAAAAGCTCTATATCATTTCCCATCAAAAGTATGTCATCTACATATAATATGAGAAACGCTACAGAGCTCCCACTTACTTTCTTGTAAACGCAGGCTTCTCCATAAGTCTGCATAAACCCAAACGCTTTGATCATCTCATCAAAGCGAATGTTCCAACTCCGAGATGCTTGCACCAGCCCATAAATCGAGCTTGGAGCTTGCACACCTTGTCAGCATTCTTAGGATCGACAAAACCTTCCGGCTGCATCATATACAGTTCTTCCTTAAGATACCATTAAGGAATGCCGTTTTGACGTCCATTTGCCATATCTCATAATCATAGTATGCGGCAATTGCTAACATGATTCGGACGGACTTCAGCTTTGCTACGGGAGAGAAAGTCTCATCGTAGTCAACCCCTTGAACTTGTCGATAACCCTTAGCGACAAGCCGAGCTTTATAGATGGTCACATTACCATCCGCGTCTGTCTTCTTCTTAAAGATCCATTTATTTTCTATGGCTCGCCGATCATCGGGCAAGTCAGTCAAAGTCCATACTTCGTTTTCATACATGGATCCTATCTCGGATTTCATGGCTTCCAGCCATTTGTCGGAATCCGGGCCCGCCATCGCTTCTTCATAGTTCGAAGGTTCACCGTTGTCTAACAACATGATTTCCAAGATAGGGTTGCCGTACCACTCTGGTGCGGAACGTGTCCTTGTGGACCTTCGAAGTTCAGTAGGAGCTTGATCAGAAGTATCTTGATCATCATCATTAACTTCCTCTCTAATTGGTGCAAGCACCACAGGAACATTTTCCTGAGTTGCGCCACTTTCCGGTTCAAGAGGTAATATTTCATCAAGTTCTACTTTCCTCCCACTTACTTCTTTCAAGAGAAACTCCTTCTCTAGAAAGGATCCATTCTTGGCAACAAAGATCTTGCCTTCGGATCTGAGGTAGAAGGTATACCCAATAGTTTCTTTAGGGTATCCTATGAAGAGCATTTTTCCGACTTGGGTTCGAGCTTTTCAGGTTGAAGTTCTTGACATAAGCATCGCATCCCCAAACTTTTAGAAACGACAGCTTAGGCTTCTTCCCAAACCATAATTCAAACGGTGTCGTCTCAACGGATTTCGACGGAGCCCTATTTAAAGTGAATGCGGCAGTCTCTAAAGCATAGCCCCAAAATGACAGCGGTAAATCGGTAAGAGACATCATAGATCACACCATATCCAATAGAGTGTGATTACGACGTTTGGACACACCATTACGCTGAGGTGTTCCAGGCGGCGTGAGTTGTGAAACTATTCCACATTTTCTTAAGTGTGTACCAAATTCGTGACTCAAGTATTCTCCTCCACAATCTGATCGCAAAAACTTGATTTTTCTGTCACGTTGATTCTCAACCTCACTCTGAAATTCCTTGAACTTATCACAGGTTTCAGACTTGTGTTTCATTAAGTAGATATACCCATATCTACTCAAGTCATCAGTGAGGGTGAGAACATAACGATATCCACCACGAGCCTCAACACTCATTGGACCGCACACATCAGTATGTATGATTTCCAATAGGTTGGTTGCTCGCTCCATTGTTCTTGAGAATGGAGTCTTGGTCATCTTACCCATGAGGCATGGTTCGCACGTGTCAAATGATTCGTAATCAAGAGACTCTAAAAGTCCATCTGCATGGAGCTTCTTCATGCGTTTGACACCTATGTGACCAAGGCGGCAGTGCCACAAATATGTGAGACTATCATTATCAACCTTACATCTTTTGGTATTCACACTATGAATATGTGTAGCATTACACTCGAGATTCATTAAGAATAAACCATTCACCATAGGAGCATGACCATAAAACATATCTCTAATATAAATGGAACAACCATTATTCTCGGATTTAAATGAGTAGCCATCTCGTATTAAACGAGATCCTGATACAATGTTCATGCTCAAACTTGGCACTAAATAACAATTATTGAGGTTCAAAACTAATCCCGTAGGTAAATGTAGAGGTAGCGTGCCGACGGCGATCATATCGACCTTGGAACCATTCCCGACGCGCATCGTCACCTCGTCCTTCGCCAGTCTCCGTTTATTCCGCAGCTCCTGCTTTGAGTTACAAATGTGAGCAACTGCACCGGTATCAAATACCCAGGAGCTACTACGAGTACTGGTAAGGTACACATCAATTACATGTGTATCACATATACCTTTCGTTTTGCCGGCCTTCTTGTCCGCTAAGTATTTGGGGCAGTTCCGCTTCCAGTGACCACTTCCCTTGCAATAAAAACACTCAGTCTCGGGTTTGGGTCCATTCTTTGGCTTCTTCCCGGCAGCTTGCTTACCGGACGCGGCAACTCCCTTGCCGTCCTTTTTGAAGTTCTTCTTACCCTTGCCTTTCTTGAAATTAGTGGTTTTATTCAACATCAACACTTGATGTTCCTTTTTGACTTCTACCTCTGCTAATTTCAGCATTGCAAATACTTCAGGAATGGTCTTTTCCATCCCCTGCATATTGAAGTTCATCACAAAGCTCTTGTAGCTCGGTGGAAGCAACTGAAGGATTCTGTCAATGACCGCGTCATCCGGGAGATTAACTCCCAGCTGAGTTAAGCGGTTATGTAATCCAGACATAGTGAGTATGTGCTCACTGACAGAACTACTTTCCTCCATCTTAAAGCTGAAGAACTTGTCGGAGACTTCATATCTCTTAACCCAGGCATGAGCTTGGAAAACCATTTTCAGCTCTTCGAACATCTCATATACTCCGTGTTGCTCAAAATGCTTTTGGAGCCCCGGTTCTAAGCTGTAAAGCATGCCGCACTAAACGAGGGAGTAATCATCAGCACATGTCTGCCAAGCGTTCATAACGTCTTGGTTCTGTGGGACGGGTGCGTCACCTAGTGGTGCTTGTAGGACATATTCTTTCTTGGCAGCTATGAGGATGATCCTCAGGTTCCGGACTCAGTTCGTATAATTGCTGCCATCGTCTTTCAGCTTGGTTTTCTCTAGGAACGCGTTGAAGTTGAGGACAACGTGGGCCATTTGATCTACAAGACATATTGTAAAGATTTTAGACTAAGTTCATGATAATTAAGTTCATCTAATCAAATTATATAATGAACTCCCACTTAGATAGACATCCCTCCAGTCATCTAAGTATAACATGATCCGAGTTAACTAGGCCGTGTCCGATCATCACGTGAGACGGACTAGTTAACATCGGTGAACATCTTCATGTTGATCGTATCTTCTATATGACTCATGCTCGACCTTTCGGTCTTCTGTGTTCCGAGGCCATGTCTGTACATGCTAGGCTCGTCAAGTCAACCTAAGTGTTTGCATGTGTAAATCTGTCTTACACCCGTTGTATGTGAACGTTGGAATCTATCACACCCGATCATCACCTGGTGCTTCTCAACAACGAACTGTCGCAACGGTGCACAGTTAGGGGGAACACTTTCTTGAAATTATTATGAGGGATCATCTTATTTACTACCGCCGTTCTAAGTACACAAGATGCAAAAACATGATAAACATCACATGCAATCAAATAATAATAGTGACATGATATGGCCAATATCACATAGCTCCATTGATCTCCATCTTGGGGCTCCATGATCATCTTGTCACCGGCATGACACCATGATCTCCATCATCATGATCTCCATCATCGTGTCTCCATGAAGTTGCTCGCCAACTATTACTTCTACTACTATGGCTAACACATTTAGCAATAAAGTAAAGTAATTTACATGGCGTTTCTCAATGACACGCAGGTCATACAAAAATAAAGACAACTCCTATGGCTCCTGCCGGTTGTCATACTCATCGACATGCAAGTCGTGATTCCTATTACAAGAACACGATCTCATACATCACATATATCTCATTCATCATTCATCACAACTTTGGCCATATCACATCACAAAGCACTTGCTGCAAAAACAAGTTAGACGCCCTCTAATTGTTGTTACAAGTTTTACGTGGCTGCAATAGGGTTCTAGCAAGAACGTTTTCTTACCTACGTAATAGCCACAACGTGATTTGTCAAATTCTATTTACCCTTCATAAGGACCCTTTTCATCGAATCCGCTCCAACTAAAGTGGGAGAGACAGACACCCGCTAGCCACCTTATTCAACTAGTGCATGTCAGTCGGTGGAACCAGTCTCACGTAAGCGTACGTGTAAGGTTGGTCTGGGCTGCTTTATCCCACAATACCGCTGAAGCAAAATAAGACTAGTAGCGGCAAGAAAGTTGACAACATCTACGCCCACAACAAATTGTGTTCTACTCGTGCAAAGAGAACTACGCATAGACCTAGCTCATGATGCCACTGTTGGGGAACGTTGCAGAAAACAAAAAATTTCCTACGGTTTCACCAAGATCCATCTATGAGTTCATCTAGCAACGAGTGATCGGATTGCATCTACATACCTTTGTAGATCATGCGCGGAAGCGTTCAAAGAACGGGGATGAGGAAGTCGTACTCGACGTGATCCAAATCACCGGAGATCCTAGCGCCGAACGGACGGCACCTCCGCGTTCAACACACGTATGGTCAGCGTGACGTATCCTCCTTCTTGATCCAGCAAGGGGGAAGGAGAGGTTGATGAAGATCCAGTAGCACGACGGCGTGGTGGTGGATGCAGGGGTCACTGCAGCAGGGCTTCGTCGTTCTACTACGAGAGGGAGAGGTGTTGCAGGGGAGAGGGAGGCACCAAGACTCAAGGGTGCGGCTGCCCCCTCCCTAGCTCCTCCCTTTATATAGGCCCCCCCTAGGGGGTGCGCCGGCCCTAGGAGATGGGATCTCCTAGGGGGGGCGGCCAAGGGGGGAGTGCCCCCCAAGCCAGGTGGGGCGCCCCCCCACCCTAGGGTTCCCAACCCTAGGCGCATGGGGTGGGCCAAGGGGGGCGCACCAGCCCACTATGGGCTGGTTCCGCTCCAAACTTTGGCCCATGGGGCCCTCCGGGATGGGTGGCCCCACCCGGTGGACCCCCGGGACCCTTTCGGTGGTCCCGGTACAATACCGGTGACCCCCGAAACTCTCCTGATGGCCGAAACTGCACTTCCTATATATAATTCTTCACCCCCGGACCATTCCAGAACTCCTCGTGATGTCCAGGATCTCATCCGGGACTCCAAACAACTTTCGGGTTACTGCATACTCATATCTCTACAACCCTAGCGTCACCGAACCTTAAGTGTGTAGACCCTACGGGTTCGGGAGACATGTAGACATGACCGAGATTGCTCACCGGTCAATAACCAACAGCGGGATCTGGATACCCATGTTGGCTTCCACATGCTCCTCGATGATCTCATCGGATGAACCACGATGTCGAGGATTCAAGCAACCCCGTATACAATTCCCTTTGTCAATCGGTACGTTACTTGCCCGAGATTCGATCGTCGGTATCCCAATACCTCATTCAATCTCGTTACCGGCAAGTCACTTTACTCGTACCGTAATGCATGATCCCGTGACCAGACACTTGGTCACTTTGAGCTCATTGTGATGATGCATTACCGAGTGGGCCCAGAGATACCTCTCTGTCATACGGAGTGACAAATCCCAGTCTTGATCCGTGTCAACCCAACAGACACTTTCGGAGGTACCCATAGTATACCTTTATAGTCACCCAGTTATGTTGTGACGTTTGGTTCACCCAAAGCACTCCTACGGTATCCGGGAGTTACACGATCTCATGGTCTAAGGAAAAGATACTTGACATTGGAAAAACTCTAGCAAACGAACTATATGATCTTGTGCTATGTTTAGGATTGGGTCTTGTCCATCACATCATTCTTCTAATGATGTGATCCCGTTATCAATGATATCCCCATGTCCATAGCCAGGAAACCATGACTATCTGTTGATCAACAAGCTATTCAACTAGAGGCTCACTAGGGACACATTGTGGTCTATGTATTCACACATGTATTACAATTTCCAGATAATACAATTAAAGCATGAATAATAGACAATTATCATGAACAAGGAAATATAATAATCATTTTATTATTGCCTCTAGTGTTGGAAATATGCCCTAGAGGCAATAATAAATTGATTATTATTATATTTCCTTGTTCATGATAATCGTTTATTATCCATGCTAGAATTGTATTGATAGGAAACTCAGATACATGTGTGGATACATAGACAACACCATGTCCCTAGTAAGCCTCTAGTTGACTAGCTCGTTAATCAATAGATGGTTACGGTTTCCTGACCATGGACATTGGATGTCGTTGATAACGGGATCACATCATTAGGAGAATGATGTGATGGACAAGACCCAATCCTAAGCCTAGCACAAGATCATGTAGTTCGTATGCTAAAGCTTTTCTAATGTCAAGTATCATTTCCTTAGACCATGAGATTGTGCAACTCCCGGATACCGTAGGAGTGCTTTGGGTGTGCCAAACGTCACAACGTAACTGGGTGGCTATAAAGGTACACTACGGGTATCTCTGAAAGTGTCTGTTGGGTTGGCACGAATCGAGATTGGGATTTTGTCACTCCGTGTAAACGGAGAGGTATCTCTGGGCCCACTCGGTAGGACATCATCATAATGTGCACAATGTGACCAAGGGGTTGATCACGGGATGATGTGTTACGGAACGAGTAAAGAGACTTGCCGGTAACGAGATTGAACAAGGTATCGGTATACCGACGATCGAATCTCGGGCAAGTACCATACCGCTAGACAAAGGGAATTGTATACGGGATCGATTGAGTCCTTGACATCGTGGTTCATCCGATGAGATCATCGTGGAACATGTGGGAGCCAACATGGGTATCCAGATCCCGCTGTTGGTTATTGACCGGAGAACGTCTCGGTCATGTCTACATGTCTCCCGAACCCGTAGGGTCTACACACTTAAGGTTCGATGACGCTAGGGTTATAAAGGAAGCTTGTATGTGGTTACCGAATGTTGTTCGGAGTCCCGGATGAGATCCCGGACGTCACGAGGAGTTCCGGAATGGTCCGGAGGTAAAGATTTATATATAGGAAGTCCTGTTTCGGCCATCGGGACAAGTTTCGGGGTCATCGGTATTGTACCGGGACCACCGGAAGGGTCCCGGGGGCCCACCGGGTGGGGCCACCTGCCCCGGGGGGCCACATGGGCTGTAGGGGGTGCGCCTTGGCCTACATGGGCCAAGGGCACCAGCCCCTAGAGGCCCATGCGCCAAGATAAAGGAAAAAGGGGAGAGTCCTAAAGGGGGAAGGCACCTCCGAGGTGCCTTGGGGAGGATGGACTCCTCCCCCCTCCTTAGCCGCACCCCTTCCTTGGAGGAGGGGGCAAGGCTGCGCCTCCCCCCTCTCCCCTGCCCCTATATATAGTGGAGGGGAGGGAGGGCATCCATACCTGAGCCCTTGGCGCCTCCCTCCCTCCCGTGACACCTCCTCCTCTCCCGTAGGTGCTTGGCGAAGCCCTGCAGGATTGCCACGCTCCTCCATCACCACCACGCCGTTGTGCTGCTGCTGGATGGAGTCTTCCTCAACCTCTCCCTCTCTCCTTGCTGGATCAAGGCGTGGGAGACATCGTCGAGCTGTACGTGTGTTGAACGCGGAGGTGCCGTCCGTTCGGCACTAGGATCATCGGTGATCTGAATCACGACGAGTACGACTCCATCAACCCCGTTCACTTGAACGCTTCCGCTTAGCGATCTACAAGGGTATGTAGATGCACTCTCCTTTCTACTCGTTGCTGGTCTCTCCATAGATAGATCTTGGTGTTACGTAGGAAATTTTTTGAATTTCTGCTACGTTCCCCAACAGTGGCATCATGAGCTAGGTCTATTGCGTAGATTCTTTGCACGAGTAGAACACAAAGTAGTTGTGGGCGTCGATATTGTTCAATATGCTTGCCGTTACTAGTCTTATCTTGATTCGGCGGCATCGTGGGATGAAGCGGCCCGGACCAACCTTACACGTACGCTTACGTGAGACCGGTTCCACCGACAAACATGCACTAGTTGCATAAGGTGGCTGGCGGGTGTCTGTCTCTCCCACTTTAGTCGGATCGGATTCGATGAAAAGGGTCCTTATGAAGGGTAAATAGCAATTGGCATATCACGTTGTGGTTCATGCGTAGGTAAGAAACGTTCTTGCTAGAAACCCATAGCAGCCACGTAAAACATGCAAACAACAATTAGAGGACGTCTAACTTGTTTTTGCAGGGTATGCTATGTGATGTGATATGGCCAAAAGGATGTGATGAATGATATGTGATGTATGAGATTGATCATGTTCTTGTAATAGGAATCACGACTTGCATGTCGATGAGTATGACAACCGGCAGGAGCCATAGGAGTTGTCTTTATTTATTTGTGACCTGCGTGTCAACTTAAACGTCATGTAATTACTTTACTTTATTGCTAACCGTTAGCCATAGTAGTAGAAGTAATAGTTGGCGAGGCAACTTCATGAAGACACGATGATGGAGATCATGATGATGGAGATCATGGTGTCATGCCGGTGACGATGATGATCATGGAGCCCCGAAGATGGAGATCAAAAGGAGCAAAGTGATGATGGCCATATCATGTCACTATTTGATTGCATGTGATGTTTATCATGTTTATACATCTTATTTGCTTAGAACGACGGTAGTAAATAAGATGATCCCTTACAACAATTTCAAGAAGTGTTCTCCCCTAACTGTGCACCGTTGCGACAGTTCGCTGTTTCAAAACATCACGTGATGATCGGGTGTTTTATTCAGACGTTCAAATACAACGGGTGTTGACGAGCCTAGCATGTACAGACATGGCCTCGGAACACACGCGAAACACTTAGGGTTAACTTGACGAGCCTAGCATGTACAGACATGGCCTCGGAACACGGAGACCGAAAGGTCGAGCATGAGTCGTATAGAAGATACGATCAACATGAAGATGTTCACCGATGATGACTAGTCCGTCTCACGTGATGATCGGACACGGCCTAGTTTGACTCGGATCATGTAATCACTTAGATGACTAGAGGGATGTCTATCTGAGTGGGAGTTCATAAGATGAACTTAATTATCCTGAACATAGTCAAAAGGATTTTGCAAATTATGTCGTAGCTCACGCTATAGTTCTACTGTTTAGATATGTTCCTAGAGAAAAATTAGTTGAAAGTTGATAGTAGCAATTATGCGGACTAGGTCCGTAAACTGAGGATTGTCCTCATTGCTTCATAGAAGGCTTATGTCCTTAATGCACCGCTCAGTGTGCTGAACCTCGAACGTTGTCTGTGGTTGTTGCGAACATCTGACATACACGTTTTGATAACTACGTGATAGTTCAGTTAAACGGTTTAGAGTTGAGGCACCAAAGACGTTTTTGAAACATCGCGAAACATATGAGATGTTTTGAGGGCTGAAATTGGGATTTCAGGCTCGTGCCCATGTCAAGAGGTATAAGACCTCCGATGACTTTCTTAACCTGCAAACTAAGGAGAAAAGCTCAATTGTTGAGCTTGTGCTCAGATTGTCTGAGTACAACAATCATTTGAATCGAGTGGGAGTTGATCTTCCAGATAAGACAGTGATGGTTCTCCAAAGTCATTGCCACCAAGCTGTTAGAGCTTCGTGATGAACTATAACATATCAGGGATAGATATGATGATCCTTGAGGTATTCGCGATGTTTGACACCGCGAAAGTAGAAATCAAGAAGGAGCATCAATTGTTGATGGTTGGTGAAACCACTAGTTTCAAGAAGGGCAAGGGCAAGAAGGGATACTTCATGAAACGGCAAATCAGCTGCTGCTCTAGTGAAGAAACCCAAGGTAAAACCCAAACCCGAGACTAAGTGCTTCTGTAATAAGGGGAACAACCACTAGAGCAGAATTACCCTAGATACTTGGTAGATAAGAAGGCTGGCAAGGTCGATAGAAGTATATTGGATATACATTGTGTTAATGTGTACTTTGCTAGTACTCCTAGTAGCACCAGGGTATTAGATACCGGTTCGGTTGCTAAGTGTTAGTAACTCGAAACAAAAGGCTACGGAATAAACGGAGACTAGCTAAAGGTGAGCTGACGATATGTGTTGGAAGTTTTTCCAAGCTTGATATGATCAAGCATCGCACGCTCCCTCTACCAAAGAGATTGGTGTTAAACCTAAATAATTGTTATTTGGTGTTTGCGTTGAGCATAGACATGATTGGATTATGTCTATCGCAATACGGTTATTCATTTAAGGAGAATAATGGTTACTCTGTTTATTTGAATAATACCTTCAATGGTCTTACACCTAAAATGAATGGTTTATTAAATCTCGATCGTAGTGATACACATGTTCATGCCAAAAGATAGTAATGATAGTACCACCTACTTGTGGCACTGCCACGTAAGTCATATGGTATAAAACGCATGAAGAAGCTCCATATTGATGGATCTTTGGGCTCACTCGTTTTTGAAAAGTTTGAGACATGCGAACCATGTCTATTGGTGTATATGCATGAAGAAACTCCATGCAAATGGACCGTTTTGACTCACTTGATTTTGAATCACTTGGGACATGCAAATCATACCACATGGGCAAGATGACTGAAAAGCCTCGTTTTCAGTAAGATGGAACAAGATAGCAACTTGTTGGAAGTAACACATTTTGATGTGTGCAGTCCAATGAGTGCTGAGGCATGCAGTGAATATCGTTATGTTCTTACTTCACAGATGATTCGAGTAGATGTTGAGTATATTTACTTGATGAATCACGAGTCTGAATTATTGAAAGGTTCAAGTAATTTCAGTGTGAAGTTGAAAGATCGTCGTGACAAGAGGATAAAAGATCTATGATATGATCATAGAGATGAATATCTGAATCACGAGTTTGGCACAGAATTAAGACATTGTGGAAATTGTTTCACAACTGATACAGCCTGGAACACCATAGTGTGGTGGTGTGTCCGAACATCATAACTGCACCCTATTGGATATGATGCATACCATGATGTCTCTTATCGAACTGCCACGATAGTTTGTGGGTTAGGCATTAAAGACAACCACATTCACTTTAAATAGGGCACCACGTAATTCCGATGAGATGACACCGTATGAATTATGGTTTAGAGAAACCTAAGTTGTCGTTTCTTAAAGGTTTGGGGCTGCGACGCTTATGTGAAAAAGTTTCAGGATTAAGCTCGAACCCAAAGCGGATAAATGCATCTTCATAGGACACCCAAAACAGTTGGGTATACCTCCTGTCTCAGATTCGAAAGCAATAAGGGATTGTTTCTAGAATCGGGTCCTTTCTCGAGGAAAAGTTTCTCTCGAAAGAATTGAGTGGGAGGATGGTGGAGACTTGATGAGGTTATTGAACCGTCACTTCAACAAGTGTGTAGCAGGGCACAGGAAGTTGTTCCTGTGGCACCTACACCAATTGAAGTGGAAGCTTATGATAGTGATCATGAAGTTTCGGATCAAGTCACTACCAAACCTCGTGGGATGACAAGGATGTGTACTACTTCAGAGTGGTACGTAATCCTGTCTTGGAAGTCATGTTGCTGGACAACAATGAACCTACGAGCTATGGAGAAGCGATGGTGGGCCCGGATTCCGATAAATGGCTCAAGGCCATAAAACCCGAGAGAGGATCCATGTATGAAAACAAAGTGTAGACTTTGGAAGAACTACTTGATGGTCGTAAGGCTGTTAGGTACATATGGATTTTGAAAGGAAGACAGACAATGATGGTAAGTGTCACCATTGAGAAAGCTCGACTTGTCGTTGAGATGTTTTTCGACAAGTTCAAGGAGTTGACTACGATGAGACTTTCTCACTCATAGCGATGCTAAGAGTCTGTTGGAATTATATTAGCAATTACTGCATTATTTATGAAATCTTGCAGATAGGATGTCAAAACATTGTTTCCTCGACGATTTTTGAGGAAAGGTTGTATGTGATACAACCGGAAGGTTTTGTCTATCCTGAAATATGCTAATAAGTATGCAAAGCTCCAGCAATCCTTCTGAGGACTGGAGTGAGCATCTCGGAGTTGGAATGTATGCTTTGATGATGATCAAAGATTTTGGGTGTATACAAAGTTTATGAGAAACTTGCATTTCCAAAGAAGTGAGTGGGAGCACTATAGAATTTCTGATGAATACATGTTGATCAGAAATGATGTAGAATTTCTGGAAAGCATATAGGGTTATTTGGAAAGTGTTTTCAATGGAAAACCTGGATTAAGCTACTTGAACATTGAGCATCAAGATCTATAAGGATAGATCAAAACGCTTAATAGTACTTTCAAATGAGCACATGCCTTGACGTGATCTTGAAGGTGTTCAAGATGGATCAGTCAAAGGAGTTCTTGCCTGAGTTGTAAGGTATGAAGTTAAGACTTAAAGCTCAACCATGGCAGAATAGAGAGAAAGGAACGAAGGTCGTCCCCTATGCTTAAGACATAGGCTCTACAGTATGCTGTGCTGTGTACCGCACCTGAAGTATGCTTTACCATGAGTCAATCAAGGGGTACAAGAGTGATCCAAGAATGGATCACAGGTCAGCGGTCAAAGTTTTCCTTAGTAACTAGTGGACTAAGGAATTTTCTCAATTATGGAGGTGGTAAAAGAGTTCGTCGTAAAGGGTTACGTCGATGCAAGCTTAACACCTATCCGGATAGCTCTGAGTAGAAATACCGGATACGTATAATGGAGCAACAATTTAGAATAGCTCCAAGTAGAACAGTTATTTGGAATAGCTCCAAATAGAACGTGGTAGCTGCATCTAGGAGATGACATAGAGATTTGTAAAGCACACACGGATCTGAAAGCTTCAGACCCGTTGACTATAACCTCTCTCACAAGCATAACATGATCAAACCCAGAACTCATCGAGTATTAATCACATGGTAAATGTGAACTAGATTATTGACTCTAGTAAACTCTTTGGGTGTTAGTCACATGGGGATGTGACCTTGAGTGTTAATCACATATCGATGTGAACTAGATTATTGACTCTAGTGCAAGTGGGAGACTGTTGGAAATATGCCCTAGAGGCAATAATAAATTGATTATTATTATATTTCCTTGTTCATGATAATCGTTTATTATCCATGCTAGAATTGTATTGATAGGAAACTCAGATACATGTGTGGATACATAGACAACACCATGTCCCTAGTAAGCCTCTAGTTGACTAGCTCGTTAATCAATAGATGGTTACGGTTTCCTGACCATGGACATTGGATGTCGTTGATAACGGGATCACATCATTAGGAGAATGATGTGATGGACAAGACCCAATCCTAAGCCTAGCACAAGATCATGTAGTTCGTATGCTAAAGCTTTTCTAATGTCAAGTATCATTTCCTTAGACCATGAGATTGTGCAACTCCCGGATACCGTAGGAGTGCTTTGGGTGTGCCAAACGTCACAACGTAACTGGGTGGCTATAAAGGTACACTACGGGTATCTCTGAAAGTGTCTGTTGGGTTGGCACGAATCGAGATTGGGATTTTGTCACTCCGTGTAAACGGAGAGGTATCTCTGGGCCCACTCGGTAGGACATCATCATAATGTGCACAATGTGACCAAGGGGTTGATCACGGGATGATGTGTTACGGAACGAGTAAAGAGACTTGCCGGTAACGAGATTGAACAAGGTATCGGTATACCGACGATCGAATCTCGGGCAAGTACCATGCCGCTAGACAAAAGGAATTGTATACGGGATCGATTGAGTCCTTGACATCGTGGTTCATCCGATGAGATCATCGTGGAACATGTGGGAGCCAACATGGGTATCCAGATCCCGCTGTTGGTTATTGACCGGAGAACGTCTCGGTCATGTCTACATGTCTCCCGAACCCGTAGGGTCTACACACTTAAGGATCGATGACGCTAGGGTTATAAAGGAAGCTTGTATGTGGTTACCGAATGTTGTTCGGAGTCCTGGATGAGATCCCGGACGTCACGAGGAGTTCCGGAATGGTCCGGAGGTAAAGATTTATATATAGGAAGTCCTGTTTCGGCCATCGGGACAAGTTTCGGGGTCATCGGTATTGTACCGGGACCACCGGAAGGGTCCCGGGGGCCCACCGGGTGGGGCCACCTGCCCCGGGGGGCCACATGGGCTGTAGGGGGTGCGCCTTGGCCTACATGGGCCAAGGGCACCAGCCCCTAGAGGCCCATGCGCCAAGATAAAGGAAAAAGGGGAGAGTCCTAAAGGGGGAAGGCACCTCCGAGGTGCCTTGGGGAGGATGGACTCCTCCCCCCTCCTTAGCCGCACCCCTTCCTTGGAGGAGGGGGCAAGGCTGCGCCTCCCCCCTCTCCCCTGCCCCTATATATAGTGGAGGGGAGGGAGGGCATCCATACCTGAGCCCTTGGCGCCTCCCTCCCTCCCGTGACACCTCCTCCTCTCCCGTAGGTGCTTGGCGAAGCCCTGCAGGATTACCACGCTCCTCCATCACCACCACGCCGTTGTGCTGCTGCTGGATGGAGTCTTCCTCAACCTCTCCCTCTCTCCTTGCTGGATCAAGGCGTGGGAGACATTGTCGAGCTGTAAGTGTGTTGAACGCGGAGGTGCCGTCCGTTCGGCACTAGGATCATCGGTGATCTGAATCACGACGAGTACGACTCCATCAACCCCGTTCACTTGAACGCTTCCGCTTAGCGATCTACAAGGGTATGTAGATGCACTCTCCTTTCTACTCGTTGCTGGTCTCTCCATAGATAGATCTTGGTGTTACGTAGGAATTTTTTTTTTGAATTTCTGCTACGTTCCCCAACATCTAGGGCATATTTCCAACAAAGTAGACAACTCAAACATTACCTTTTTGGTTTTCATTATGAGTCCACATATACTCCATAAGATCACTGAGCAGCTACGCGTGCACCTGATGATCTTCAAGTTTCTGATGCATCTGCAGAAAGTTCATGAGCTGATTTGTATCTTTATCGTATGTAGACTTGTTCTCCAATCGCTTCAAAATCATTCGTTTGGGCAACCCTAGCACCCTCGTCATCAACAATCATATTGTGCAAAATGCCGCAACATGTCATCAGCTGCCACAAAGTTTTCGATTTTTCACATCATTGCAGCCCACAAACATTTTCCCAACGGTGCTTCCTGCATTGTTGCAAAGTGGCTTTATTTGTTGCCTTGGCGTTCGGATATGGTCTTCATAAACATCGCCCGCTACAGATAGATATCACAGTACCCCATGTTATAGTCATGGCCGTTGAAAGTGTAGTTGCACCGCTGCGATTCCCTATTATAAAGTCTCCTGAACGCGAGAGATCATTGAAGCACATTAATGTCCTTGTCAGACATTCCAAAGAAAGCATGCTAAATTCATAGGTCATGTGATGCTACTACTTCGAGTATGATGGTGGCCTCTTTGGTGTGACCTTGTTACATTCCGTGCAAAACCTTGGGGCAGTTCATCCATTGCCAATGCATGCGATCAAAATGAACCAAGCATACCTAGAAAACCTCCTGTGTCATCAACAACCAACAACTTTTGTGTGTGTAGTATAGTTGGTTCTCTCAGATACTATGCTCCAAATACCTGCACTATGATGCGAGCAAACCTCACGGTGGCCTTGAGGCACTGTCCGCCATCCAAACCATCTCACCAACGGTATCGACGACAGTACCAAGTGAAAGCATCCTCAGAGTAGCCGTCCATTTCTGCTTAGCAGAGAATGAAAGTTGGGCGCAACAACCCCTAGTGAGCTTGAAGGTGTTATCGTGTTCCTCCATTCCCTACACAACATGCAAAAACAATGTTTGTGCATACGGAAACGGTGACAAAACCATGGATCATCGTGGAAAGTTGGGTCCGAAGCAAAGTGGTCCTTGTACAACTGTCATGCTCCTGAGACCCTATCCTGGTTAATAACTCTTCTCCCTTTGATCGAGCCCTTGAAGTTGAGAATATGCTCCACATCCCAGTCCATTTCCAGTTGTATGCTCATGAGCATGATCATTCCGACTTCTTCATCTAAATCTGATGGATTGAAGAACTCATTTTGAATCATTTTAGCAAGCTTCATGGGTCCATACTCCTTGTTCGATGAACCATCAGAATCCATTGTTTTGCCTTAGAAAAAATCACGAAAAACCTAGTCTGGCAATGTGTCAAACACATAGAGGGCAAGGTGCAGTCTGAGAGTTGTTGGACGTACCGCAGTGGTATCCGGGCCGGCAATGATGTCCGCGGTGGCGAACACGGATGGGAGGAGTGTTGTGCCGGTGCTGGTGGCGCCGAGGTTCAAATTGGCAGTGGACCGCAAGGGTGGCGGTGGAGCTAGGAGACTGCTGATGCGGAGGAGGGAGAAGAGAGGAGAGCAACAACTATAATCGTGTGGATCGGGGCATGGGGATTTGGTGCACTTTGTGGTGCAGTTGCGTTGTCAGGTTGGACGTGGCGGACGCGCCCGATCGCGCCCGGGATTCCCCATATCCGCCCAAGGTTTGGGCTGGATATGACGGCTGATGGTCAGCCCGGGCGTTTGAGGCCGGTTTGAGGCGCCCGTCTGAATAGTTTTTTTACTGGTCAGTGACTAGGCCAACCGCCTGGTCATTTCAGAGGTGTTTGAGGCGCCCAGGTGTAGATGCTCTTAGCCCTGGCCTCTAGATAGCACACAACCATTTATTAAATATGGTTCAAGTATCAAGCTTTAGTACGTAAATATCAAACAAAAAAAAGTAAAAACAACAACTAAGCCTCTATAAGTGTTTGAATATGCCCCCTATCATAAGCTGCTTAGAATGCATGATTAACAATAGTAATAAAAACACATGTTGGCATAACCTTTCACACAGTTGTACAAGCAAATCCGTAACCCTAGAGGAAATAATTGCAGGTGTGTTTTTCGGCTCACGAGACGAAGGATTTACTCCAAGTTCAAGCCCTTGAGGCGAGGTAATTTGCATGTCTGATCTGTTTTGATGGTGGTTGTCTCATATGAGAGAGGCGCATGTTAGCTATCGACTCGAGAACTTATATAGGTGTACGCCTAGGTCTAACCTAAGTTGGTTATACCTGGCAATGATGATGGTTTTATGTCATTACCTTGTTGAAGGCATTGCTCGTATATTCTTGGGCTGGTTCTTTAGGATGAAAAATCTAGATTTTGGCCCGGATGGTTGGATCCGGCGACGGCGGTGCTTAAGCGTCACTCCCTTCGTGGATGTGTTGCTGTTGAAGGATCTCGTCGTCCGTGTGGTGTCATGAGATAATTGATGCGAACATGGTCATTGTTGTAGTTTGTTGCTTCGCTGATTTGATCGCTTTTTTCCTCGCATGGGTATAGCTTTGGTCTTGTATGGGGCCCCTCCCAATGCTCCACCTTGTACAGGTGCTAAGCCTTCCACATATGCAAAAAATCTGATGTGGTAAGTTATTTAAGAAGAGAGAGATGAGTGTAGTGACCCCAGGAAAAAACAATGCTAAGCGCGTGAACATAGGCAAAACATTTAAATGAAAGAAACCCACCAATACATGAAGAGCTTTAGTTGCTAAATCATTAAATGAAGCAAGCTTAGCTACCATAAGCTAAGTACCTATGCATTGGGGAGTATAGTTGCTAAGCTATTTAATGTGCTTAGCACGTCATCTAAATACCGATGCATTGGCAGCAACCTGACTTTGCTATTTATTGGCATGTTTTTGGTGTCTGTGTTGGTGTTGGATGTGTGCATCCTAATTATGCAGAAGCCGGGTGTGTACTCATCGTGTTTATGTAAAAAAATTGCTTACGGTAACAAGCCGAAGGGCCCGTTATCAAATAAAACAAGTAGAAGTACTTGATACATAAACAAATCATCAAACACACAGCTGTTCTGAATTAAAAATGTGAAACATATAGCACAACTTTATATGGAACACAGATTTAAGTTATATGGTGGCATCCAACCATCAACGGAGTGCATGGTCGATGCTCCACTCACAGGTGGTGAATAGCTAGCAAACTGCAGCTCATAGTTTTTACACATCGAGACATGGATAATATTGTCACATGCCCACACAATATTTTGCTGACGATGACCATACAACACAAAGCAACAAAAGAACAGCCATGTGTTCCACAATATACTATATCTCCGAAAGAAGAGTAATCATAGATTGACGGGGTTTATAGAAGGCCTCCAAGGGCACTGCCCTCGGAGCAGTTAGGCCAAAGCCGTCTGTCATGTCCACAAGCTCCTCCCCCACTCTTTCCCATTCAAAACATTGGATCATAGTTCCCAGAGCAAGGCCTACCATCTGCATACCCAAATTCTCTGCTGGGCATCGTCGCCTGCCCATACCAAATGGCATAGCCATATTACCTTCACACTTTTCACCCTCAAACCTATGAAAATAATGTACAAATCAGTAAGGTCTATGCTACTCAGATAAGCATTTCCAGGCAACCAAATAAACAGTGAATGCATGGTTTCATACTCAGTACCTTTATGGAATAAAGTTTGTTGGTTTATCCCATATCTTGGGATCCCTGTGTATTGCAGATGTGTTGACAAGAAGCATTGTCCCCTTGGGAATATAAAATCCACCGACGATGCAGTCAATAGAAGATTCATGAGGAACAAGAAGTGGTGTTGGTGGATGCAGACGAAGCGTCTGCATGATTATGCAACGAAGGTATTGTAACTTTAGGAGATCGGCTGCCTCGATTAGGCGTATTGGTTTCCCTATGTAGGAATCAATCTCATCACGAACTTTGACCATCACCTTAGGGTTATTCAGCATGAGGGACATTGCCCACTCAACTGTATCTGCAGAAGTAGATGATCCAGCTTCGAGGGCGCTCTTCAATGACAAAAGAATGACATGGCATAGGTAAAATATTATACAAACTCGAGAAAAAAAAGTACTATTCCAATGATGAAATTTTTTATAAACATAATTTTTATAGAGGTTCAATGACAAGCACAAAATCTAGTAAAATAAACATGGCTACGCCATACATTGGATTAACTAGGGAGAAAGGAAATCCACCATAAGGTTTGCTATTTCTGTTGAGAGAACATGAATGTGACTAATAAATTCGGGTTGCGATATTTATATACAAAACCCATGCCACAAGTCCATTGTTTGCTATGAAGATAATTGTTTCTGATACTGATAAGGCTGTGACCAATGTCCCCTTGATAATTAAGCTTCATTGCTTGATCGAAGGTACCCAACCCTCCGCTATATGGTTTAGAGCACCAGCCACATGAAAACCATGCCCCAGATGCGCGCATTGTAACAGGGGAAAACAACTATTGGAATGTGACTTACAATGAGATGTGTGGATCCACAAGATAGGCAACGAGCTAGGAAAAGAACAACAACATATAGAAAAGGGGAGTGGGAGTAAGAAGATGCAAATGGAAAGTGAGCCCCACATGCATTGGTATAGCATATGTAGATCCAACAACAAAACATACCTTCATCATTGGAAATGTTTTTATGCGGCACAGTATCTAGAAAAAAATCTAAGATTTTAGATCATCTTTTAGCAAAAAGTGGCTCTCTGGATTTTACTATTTATGCACACAAGCAAAATATGCCTAGTTTTTGATACTGGAGCCGGCTACCAAATTGTGAGGTTATTACACCACTCCAATCAGTGGCAGGAATATTCCAAACAAGTTGGTGTCAATTATGTACGTTTCTAGGTTTACAGGGATTCTGCAAGAAACACCTCGTTTTGTGGGTAAACTGGTGGTCGAATACCTTTTTACTGGTTTCAATTTAGATAGCGGTTTGTAATAAAACCTGCCTATGCTTAGACTTTCTTCCATATAATATGACTGTAACTTCTACTTGAACCCGTGAGGTTTTGTGCACTATCACCTACGGGGAATTTTACAGTTACACATGGAACATGTACTAATAACAATTGAAACTAAGTTCTGATCTCACATAACGGGCATTGTAATTGCATCCTTCACTGTTAAATACCTACTACTTGCCATGTCTAGTACTAGACACCTAAGGGGGACTTGATCCAGACCTTAAGGCCATAATTAAATTATATGGATCCCTTTGCAGTACCCTCGTCCAAATATGCCACTGAAATATTTCTCAAATTATAAGTGAATACTCACGATGCACAAAGCTCGGATAAGCTGGTCTGGGCAATCCTCTGGGTCCTTGTGTTGTAGGGCCAACAGTGCCCCAATCATCGTCCTCCCTGTTGTCGTGCCCTCCTCCATCTTATTTCTCTCATCCTGGATAAGTCCCTGCACGAACTTTGTTCTACTCTCTCGTAGCCGCCACAACCGTCTCCCGAACCCGCCGATGTCCAGCCATCGCACCAGTGTTAGTATGTAGTCCCACACCGTCGATGCACCAATTAGTGTCATCGTCTCCTCCATCATCGTCCGAAACCACTGGACCTCTTCTGTCACCTCCAATATCTCCTCGCCATCGCTACACAAAACTCCATTCAGTTACAAAATCAAGTCGCTTTATATAAAATTACTGTAACCAAATGTAGTGTGTAGTTACTGTCCATAATTTTTAAGTATTTTGATAGTAAACATGAAAACAACATGGGCACATTTACCTAAATACTTTATTACTGTCTAGACAACAACATGAACATAACAGGAGTGGTGATTCAAAATCATCTTATTTGGAGCTAAATTTGTACCATGCTGAATTGTTTTTGTGTTCCTACTGCAAATGGTTTGATTAATTAGTCTAGTTTCTAAGGCAAAAAGAACCATAGTGTTTGGACCCTCGATGGTGAAGTTACGAACATTAGTATATAGACTCCTTAATGTTATTCGTCACCCAGGGTGCAGAATAGAACCCAACATAAATTTTTGTCACTGAGATCCTGTGCTCTGGAACTCGGCGTCGAATAAAGCACTCGGTATCGACACTTTTTCAGTAGCGATCTATCTTTTTTTAAATAAAAGTGATCTATCTTTTTTCTTAGTGCATCTCACCAGGATCAACGTGAGGACTACAAAACTAGATTTCGTTTAGTAAATATAAGATGGTACACTAGAAAAGATTGTATAACCGTTTTTACGAACAATTTCTGTTGAGATTTTATAGTAGTGAGCAGTGCATCACATTATTTTGTATGCTATGCATGGTTCGGAGATAGTGGAGTATATGCATCCATGACGGTGTGCGGACGGCCTTTCTATGCCTACGGTTGCCATCGGCATATATGATGGTGTGCCGACGGCTTTTCTTTGCCGATGGTTTTTCTAGGCCGTCGGCATATATCCATCTATGCCAACGGCCCTGATAAAAATCTGTCGACATAAAATTATCCGCCGGCATAGCCAGTTATTCTGGTAGTGATGTAAATTGAGTGATCTTACGTACGTCCCATAGGATGTCCTCGCGCAAATCATGCTCGTCATTACGTTCATGAGCATCTCGAAGAGCCGTGACTTGAGCTCAACCCGCGCGCGACCACCGGCAGCCGAGCGGTAGAGGCGCCGCGCCATGGACCGCGCCATCCGTGTGTGGACGTCGGCGTACTGCTGCACCCGGTGCGCCGATAGGAGCTCAGTGGCGCCGATGCGGCGGATGTGGCGCCAGTAGTCCCCGTAGCTGGCGGTGCCCATGGTGCTCCAGTCGTAGGAGAGGATCTTGCCCGTCGGCAGCTGCGGCCGGTTGGCAAACACGATGTCGTGCACGCCGAGACACTCCTCGGCGGCTTGGGCGGAGGACACGACGACGACGTTCTTGGTGCCGAACCGCAGGCGGAAGACGGCGCCATAGCGGGTGGCGAGGCGTGTGAGGCGGCGATGGAGGGGGCCCTTGAAGAGGTAGAGGTGGCCGATGATGGGGAGAGCGGGAGGCCCTGGCGGCTGCGGCTGGCTTTGGTTAGTCCTGCGCCTTAGGGCTTGTACTACCAGTGTGAATAGGAGGAGCAGGAGAGTGATGACGAAAACGAAGAAGGTGTTCATTGTGTCACTGATGCACTTAGACAACCCAGGGAAGTTTAAGTGCCACTGATCTTCCACATATAGTGTCTAATTTGTGTGCATCGGCAGGTAGGATGCGGCCTGGCATTTATACCCAGAAATCACAGATAATTTAATCGGGAAACAAAGATGGTCGGCTGTAGTGTAGCGCTAGCTAATAGTGTCGCAGATAATTTAATCACTCATATTTCGGGACTCCAGGCAATCATCAAGCTACGAGACAAATCAACATCAATAATTCAACCAACGGATAGTCCCTCCGACCCATATTAATTTGACGTCGCTTTAGTATGGAGGGAGTATAATTTTTTAAACATTTAGATAGCAAACCTGAAAACAACACATTTGCCTCAGAACATTTTCGTGTTTATACTGCGAATGGGTTTTTTTTTTGCGGGAATACTGCAAATGGTTTGAATAGGTAGAGAACCGGTTATTAAAAAACAAATGCAAGTTTTTTTAACACAGTACAGAAAAAAACGCTCATATATACGCGCATACACTCATCCTTATGAATGCACAGATAGCCTACCCCTATGAGCACCTCAGAAAGACTGAGCCGGCATATCATCTTGAAATTTACGAAGTCACGTAGGCACCTCGTCGTCGCGGGAACGTCCCCTCCCACTGAATGCGCATCGCCGAAAATCCTGAAATAAATCAAGAAATAAATGTGAGCACCAGGATTTGAACCATGGTGGGCTTGAGATACCACAGTCTCTCTAACCATCCAACCACATGTGTGTGTGCGCGCGCGCAGGGCAGGTAGGATGTGGCGTGCTATATTATACCAACAAATCACATCTTGATCCATGACGAGTGTAGACGTTTTTTAGGAAAACTTTCGATTTATTCATAAACTGTCAAGGTAGTACAAAAAACACCAGAAGTAAAAAAATACATCCAGACTCATAGACCACCTAGAGACGACTACATGCACTGAAGCGGGCCAAAGGCGCGCCGCCGTCATTGCCCCTACCTCATCGGAGACGGGCAAACCATGTTGTAGTAGACAATCAGAAAATCGTCGTGCTAAGACACCATACGACTAGCGTACCAGAACAACAATTGCCGCCAATGAAGAGAAATGTAGATCAAAAGGATCCGACATGTAGACACACGAAGGAAGACCGGATTCATGTGGATCCACCGAAGACAAGCACCGACCGAATCCTATGAGATCCCCCGGAGACAAACCTCCACGCGCCCTCGGACGATGTTAGCAACACCACCGGAATGGGGGCTAGGCGGGGAGGACCTTATTCCATCTACAGAGAGCCGCCTCCACCTCACATCTCTAAATGGGACACAAACTCTAATAAAACTAAAAATACATCAGAAACGGAGTCTCCCGACGGCAAGGGCTGAGATGCACCGCGCCTCCTGACGTGGGTTCGACTGTTCAACTGTCATATGATCCAATCTGACAACTGTAGAAGCTGAGTGCTCCAGAAAAATCAACATTATTGATGATAATTTATCCATAGGATAATGTACTGAATTAAAATACACCTTGATCCATGACGACCCTAGAAGCTGAGGGCTCCATGCATCTTGCTCAGGATAAATGCAAATTAAGCAGTACATGTCAATAAATAAATAAATACAAGCAACCTGCCCTTTTGTTTTTCCTGTTTCTTAGGGGAGAACCTGCCCTTCCGTTAATGGGAGGGACACGTCGCCCCTCTATGGCAAACGTTGCACCGTGGGACATCACAATCTAAAAACAAAACCTAGAAACTGCTATCACGCTGGTGTAAAAATAACTTTCTTTGTCAGGACCCTCCTAAATTGCAGTTGTCTTGATTTGTCTTTTTTTTTTGTGAGGGATCTTGATTTGTCTTGATTAAACAACCGGCTTTCCTCTGATGCCTTGAAAATACGGCATCATTTTATTGCATATTCTCAATGACAAATGCCCTCATATGCCCCTCCACAGGCTTGGATTCCATTGTAAATATTAGATAACACACTTAAATCATGTTTAGCACTTAAGAACTGTAAATTCTTCCACTATATCATATTTCTGTCAGTTTTTGTTAATTTTCATGCCAAAGTCAGATGGTTAGGTTCGTTCAGTGGATGAGCCATTTCCATCAATTACGAGATGTCTATGGTGACTTCACAATCTCAAGATGTGATGCCGGCTCAGTATTTCGGAGGTACTCATGCAGGTAAGGCATGCGTGCTTGCATTCATAGGGGCGAGTATTTGTGCATGTATGTGGCATATGCGATTTTAGCATGTTCAAAAAAGAAGAAGTTGAAAGCAAATCGGAGTCCATCCAGAGGAGTTTTGGATCCCACAAATGACGCTTGAAGCTTTTTTCAAAGATTTGGCGATCTTAATTGCTTCAAGTTTTTTTTGCGAGGGTAAAGGGAGTTTTATTGCAAAGTCATAGAGTTATTGTCGAGAGGCCACAAGTCCTCGATACAAGGTGGCACAGAACGAAGCCAGACACCGGTGGCTCACTCCGTTCGGCTGTAGTTAGCCAAACGATCGACAACTCTATTCTGAGAACGACTAAGTTTCTGAGGAACAAACTCCCTAATACCAGCTAAATGTTTAATCTCCAAGACTAACTGACCATAAGCTGACCGCCGCAGGGCATCCGTTGACAGGCAAGATAATGCTTCCGAGGAATCCGATTGCAACATCACCGGGGAGTCTGAGTGTTAGATGGCCAGGGCCATACCTTGCATCATCGCGTGTAGTTCTGCCTCAAGTGGCTCATTGCAATGGAAAATATATCTATATGCCGCAAATAAGATCACACCCTCACTATTCCTTAGAACCATCCCGGCCGCCGCGGAGTCATCCTCTGGGTGGAACGAACCATCAACGGACAGGGCCACCGTACCCTGCGCCGGTGCCGGCCAGGGCAACAGGGGCACAACAGCCTTTTGGCGCAACGCCACATGGGGCACTGAAGGCATTTTCCCTTTGATAATATCCTTCGTTGGAAACTTGCCCGCTAGGTTAATAGATTTATAGTAACTATCCAAAAACTCAACCAATGCAGGCACGTGTGGAACTTCCTTGCCATGATAGAGGACATTACATATCTGCCAAATACGCCAAATGAGCATAATAACCATATCTCCAACCATCTCTGAATAGGAGTTAAAGAATGAGCATTAGCCATTCCTTCCCATTACCAATGAAAATTGCAAAAGAACAAAGAAAACCAGTAAAAAGCGGAAAAATGAAAAATAAAGAAAACCAATGCAAATGAAAGGAAACAGTGAAACCCGAGAAAGAAACAAAGAGAAACGAGAAAGTAACGAAGAAGTAAAGCAAAAAACAAGTAAAACTGAGAAAGAAAGAAAGAAGTAAAAAACCGTGGAAAACGGAGAAAAAATAGAAAAAAATAATGGAAAACAAAGAAAACTGAGAGAGAAAATAATAGAAAAAAACTGGTCTAAACCAGTACGTCGACCGAGCGGCCTCAGTCAAGACGAATAATATAGTCACTGTAAGCGAGATATAGCATTCACATATATAGCTTGGCCAATCTCATATTTGGTGTTTCACGCGCACAACACAGTTTCGTTCGATAGATCACAAATGAGCCGACACATTTATGGTGCTTAGCCAGGGCCGGCCGGGGGGGGGGGGGGGGGGGGGGCAAAATTTAGGGCCCCCCTATGGCCCATGCTGCAGACGCGCGCAGGGAGCAGTAGGCCGATCGATCGATTTGTTTCCTCGGAAAAGCTAGCGAGCGAGGCAGCCAGCGGTTCGTTCAAATAAAAAAAGAGAGTTCCCTAAAAAAATAAAAAAAGGAGAGGGATCGCGTGAGAAAAGGAAGAAAAAGAGCCATCAGCGATCGATCCGATTCTGATGGTTCCATCACGCAGACGCAGCCCTAGGCCGCCGACGCTCGATGCCGTACATGTATTCCCGCCTCTCAGTCGTCCCCTGGTAATTTCCTTACTATAATCCGGTTATGTACGCGGCAGATTTCAATTCTGGGGCCCCATCATCACGCCCCTTTGGCCTTTGCTCAGTTGATCTTCTCTCAATCCTCTGCAGACTCTAAGCGCTACGCTGCTGCCGTGCTTCATAGGCAGACGCACTCAAGTTCGATAGTCAGGATTCAGGAACTGAGGTATATATTCATATAATGTTGATACAATAAATTCCGTGGTTGCATAGCCGGCACCGTTCAATGATTGATCATTGATGCAGCAAACTGTTTTGTTTTCAGCATTGTGTGTGTTAATCATGTCGTCTAGCAACTGGACAAATTCATCTGGTAGCCATAAAAGAAAAAGGAAGAAGGAAGTAGATAAATTGATAAAATCACAGCGCACACATATTCACAATTTTTTCAAGAAGAGTGATATTGGTGCTTCCACTGCTTTGATAAACTCAGATGACTAATAGGTGATCGTTGCCATAGGGGACAGACTATTGGGAATTCGGAACAAGAAAATGTCGACACCAACACCAGCGAGAACAAAGTAAGTGCCTCGGTAATTCATCAGATGCATAGGCACAATTTGCTACTGTTGATGAATTTTTTGGGCATGTGAGAGAAGTAGATTGATATACCAATATATCTGCGTATTGCATCTTATTTACTGTCCCCGTGACGGCCACATCGGCCGAAAGAAGCTTTTTGAAGTTGAAATTATTGAAAAATTATTTAAGATCAACAATAACTCAAGAGAGATTAAATGGTTTGGCTACATTATGCATCGAGAAGAAATTATTGGATGAGATTGACATCAACCCCATCATAAGTGACTTTGCATCAAGGAGTGTTAGAAGAAAATTTTAAGGTAATTTCAGAGTATAAATTACTTGATAATCATACTGATTTTGGATGCATTTAAATGTTAAATGTTATTTGTAACCCTATATATATATGTATATTCATTGATGTTACTATGATGTGTATACTAAGGGCCCCGAGTTTTAGGTTCGCCCCGGGCCCCAAAAAACTCAGGACCGGGCCCTGTGCTTAGCTGAGCGGGATCTCTCTTCGGGTTTAGCGAAGCTTCCCAAAGCTTACTATCCGATTTCAGGAAGCTTCCAGCCTGGTTTTTCCTTTTATATTGTCTGTTGCGTTAGTCCCTTTTTGTTCGTTCTTTAGTTTCTTTTTTTCCATTTTACCGTTCTTTTATAATTATTGTTAATTTGTCACATTTTCTCTAATTTTGTTTTGACTTTTTTAGTTTTCACTCTTATTTTTTTCTTAATAATTGAACATTTTTTATAAATATTTCAATCAAGAACTTTTTCTTCAAATTGTAGCACTTTTCCAATTTTTGAGTTCATGAACTTAAAAATACATGAAATATTTTTGAATTCCCGGGCATTTTCAAATTCCCATGCTTGTTCCTATTTTGTGCTGTTTTAAAATTTGCAAGATTTTTTTAAGTCCCTGAACTTTTTTTTCCCAAATTTGTGAATTTTTCTGGTGTTCATGAAGTTTTTCCGAATCTTGATTTATTTATTAAAATTCGTATTTTTTCAAATTCACAAACTTTTCTTAAATTCACAAACTGTTTCTATGTTTGTGAACTTTTTCACAAACTCATGAACTTTTTTCATATACCCTTTTTTTGCATGAAACAAGGTGTTTGTCCGTGACTTTGTTTCAAAAAAAATCAAAAAATAGGTGTCTTTTTAGCAGCAACTTTTATTTACAGCGGTTAGCCAATGAGCATATGGGAAAAAGCGAGCAAGCAGGCTTCCGGGCGAAGCCACCAAGCTGTTCGCTCGCGATTGGGCATGTTAGAGAGCAAGGCCTTACATCATTTCTAGACCAAAACAGGACAGAAAAAGCTCAAGACATTCTATTTCTTGCACTTTTATTCACGAACATAGACATTTAATTTTGAAGGTCGTAATGTAGCTAAATACTCTTGTGGAGCAGGCCGTCATTTTTCGCTGTGTATTCCCCACGACCAAAATCTTGTACCCAGGAGCATCTCTAAATCTTAATAAAGTCGGACGAGATTTCTCTCTAAAAAAAGGACAGAAAATACAACAGAAAAGAAAAGCACAAGTTTTGAAGCAGCAATCAACGGTTATAAAAATCGACTGACCCAAAATCAATTTTTTGGTAACTTTCATATAAGTATACATGTATAGCTTTCAATTCTTTCTATTTGCAAGAAAAAACTTTTAATTCTTGCTTTAATTGCTCCCTTCACTCAACTCCATCCACAGACACAGACGACCAAGGTTTGGCAACCAGAAGCAGAGGCGCCTTGAGACGCACGGAGAGGCCGTGCAGCTCGCTCATGTCCACCGGCGGCATCCTCCCGCCGGGCAGCTCCCAGTCGAAGCTACACACGAGGCTCGCCAGCGCCAGCTCGTTGGACAGCATAGCGAACCCGACGCCGGGGCAGCCCCTCCAGCCGGCGCCGAAGGGCAGGAACGCGAAGTCCTGCCCCATCTTGAGGCCGTCGTACCCGAGGAACCTCTCCGGCGCGAACTCCTCGGCGCGGCTCCCCCACGTCGCCGGGTCGCGGCCGATGGCCCAGGCGTGGATCAGGACCCGGGTGCCCGCCGGCACGTCGTACCCCAGCAGCCGCGTGTCCTCCACCGTCTCCTGCGGCAGGAGCAGCGGCGTCGGCGGGTGGAGCCCAGGGCCTCCTTCACCACCGCCTTCAGGTAGGTGGCGCCCGGGCCGACCGCCGCGCGGACCTCGTCCTGTAGCTTGCGCATCTCGTGTGGGTGGTTGACGAGCTCCGCCATGGCCCATTCCAGCAGCGTGAAGGTGGAGCCCGTGGCGGCGGCCAGCATGTCCACGATGATGCCCTTGATGCTGCCCGTGTCCAGCTCTTCTGTAGAGTCCAGCATCACGTCCACGAAGTCTCCCTCCTCCCCGGTGGCCGCAGCCGCGCGGCGGCGCTGGCGGTGGTCGGCGATGACCCGCTCCAGCAATCCGTCCATGTCCTCGAAGACCCGCCTCGTCTTCTTCTCCAGCCCCGTGACGACGTCCACCCAACGCAGCCACGGCACCGTCTCTCCCATGGGCACCGTGCCCAGCAGCTCCTCGATCTCGGCGAACACCTTCCTCAGCCTCGCGCCGCCGCGGCCGCCTCCTTCGACCCCGTAATCCGTGTCGCCGAACGTGCAGCGGGAGATGACCGTGTTAGAGTACACAATGAGGTTGTCGCCGAGGTTCACGACGGCTCCGGCGTGTCGGCGATCCGTGTCGCCGAACGTGCAGCGGGAGATGACCGTGTTAGAGTACACAATGAGGTTGTCGCTGAGGTTCACGACGGCGCCGGCGTGTTGGCGGACCCGGTCGACGAGCGCGGACGCGGCCCAGGGACGCGACGCGGCGCGCGTTGAGCATGTGGGTGACGCAGACGCGGCGCGCCTGGCGCCAGTGCTCGCCGTAGGGCGCGAAGCCGATGCCGCCGGTGCCGTAGTAGAAGCGGTCGACCATGAGGAGCCTGGGGCGGCTGGCGAAGTCGAGGTCGCGGGTCCTCATGGCCTCCTCCGCCGCGGCCGCGGAGCCAGCCACCACGGTGGGCACGCGCCCGAGCCGCAGGTGCATGACCGGGCCGTAGGAGGCGGCCAGCGCCCGGAGGCTCCGGTGCGGCAGCCTCCGGAGTAGGTGGAGGTGGCCGATGACCGGCAGGCCCGTCGGCGATGGAGGCAGCCGCAGCTCGCCCTGCCTGGCCCTGGCGGCATTACGGCTGCGCTTCGAGGAGACGAAGGCGGTGACGGCGAGGAGAAAGGCGAGGGTGGCCCGAGAAGGAGGAGGTCCTTCTTAATCACCGGATATACGGCGGTTGATAAGATGCCACACGCCCCGCCTCCCGTCTCGTTCATGCTTCTCCCCATGCCTCACCCCAAGAATTTTTTAGCTTCCAGTATTTTTGACCGGAGCGGGTGGTGCCGTACCCAACGAGTAGCATCGCATGGTCAAGATCCTGGCTGCATGTACCTTGATACTGGGCGAATTCCGCTACATTAACCGCCAATGCGACGGCGACGGGCTGGGCCGCCACCGCGCGCATCAAAGCTTCCTCGTCGTTTGGCGGGACAGTGGCCACCTCACCTCATCTATGGTGACAAATGGGTTCCTGTTTCAAACCCCAAATACGGGTGGTGAGCCTCTAAATCGAGACCTCCGCTATCAATGACGTAATGGAGGGCATGTTCTGCCCAGCCACCACGGCAACCATGGCATGCATAGCTCGGCCCGGCACAGTCCAGGAGCTGCTGCGGAGACAAGGACATTAGTCTATGCATCCTAATGCCGTGGAGACCTTCGACGGCCCCTGCCGCCGCAAACGCCCAGCAACTACCACACTTAAGAGCCATCATGCATTTTTTAATCAATCATACACGGATCCTTATGAAAAGTGTTCAGAGATTAATGATGTCGAGTGTAGGTTCGGCTGAACCATGGTTCGATATAACATTTTCGCACACTTAATGCTCATGGGGTCTTGATGCTTCACGGGGGTGACCGCGCTCGCATGTAGATGTAGGCACCAATCTACATATGGTGGGAGGTCCATGAACTCACGATGACCGTGAGCCCAATCACCGGCCGGCATGGCGCCACAGGCAAACGGTTTGGTCGTCGGAACCGACCATGCGGCCGCAATAATGCCAGACTTAAGGCCGGCTGCTTACCAAATCCTCTACGCACGGAGGTGGAATGAGCTGATTGGTGCTCGTTTTGCTTGCTTTGCATGAATTGTGGCACCAATTGTTCTACGCTTTTGCTAATTACCAGTCACTTGAAATTTACTGATCGCTCTCGATTCCATTTGTCTTGGACTCTTGGCTTTAAATACCTTGATCTCTTTAGAGTCGCTCCATTCCCATGACGTCCTCCACCGTATTATGCGTGCCTTTTAAGATTAACATCTTTACATTGCATCAGCCCCAAACCTTCCTCTTTTCGACTTTCTTTGGATTTTTCAATTTGTATCTTCGATCCGGAGAGACTAACAGCAGCGCTAGAAGACGATTATGAACCCTGCGACAGTTTTTTTAGAAAAGGAGGATGACCCCGGCCTCTGCATCTGAGAGATGCATACGGCCATTTTATTGATTATTCTCGAGGACCTTACAAAGTAGTACAACAATATGCCTGAATCCGCCATCTTGGCAACATCTGCCACTACTCCTATCCATATGACGAAGGGGGTGCAAGCTGGGCCAAATACCCAGACCTCTCACCTAAGCCTAACATCTAAAGCCGGAGGCCCCGACCGAGCCACATACCGGGTCCGGGGCACAATCCGGTCTGACGTACTCACATGTGTCGTCGCCGCCATCTTCCACTAGTCCATCTTCAGAGCAGATTGAGGTGCCAACCTTGGCAGGATCTTCCGCCATCGACGCCATCAAGAACACTGCGACAGTGAACTTCTGATTTCTTATGTTTCTGAATATTGTTTCTTTGGGATGTGTCGTTCGTCAGATAAATCAGGGGCATGGCAGCCATTTGGTCCTTTACTCCTTCAATTGGAATTTTTATACAAGCATCCAGCAAGATTTGGTACGTACCCTAACCATCTTTAACCAATTCTGGATTTTACTTACCCTGTAATTCCCTCATTCACAGCCTGCTCTCGGGCAATGATAAAAGTGAACAGGGATGGTAAGAAAAATATGTCAGTTCATATTGTCATCCTGACATCTTTGGCACTTAAGTGATCGATCATCCACGTCATTTTCCATGCAACTGATTATAGGAGGCATCCTCTACATCATCTTTAGAAATGATAATTATGGCCTTCTTCCATATCTGTTATCTACCATTACATTTTAACTCATTAGTGCCTTGCAATTGCAAGCTTAAATATCCTTTCATTAAAGAAAAAGAAGCACCCATTACATGGACACCGGTGCTTTGTTTTTGTACGAGAACGTGTTTGCAAAGAGAGCAATGCTTTTGATTAAGCATATATTAATGGATCGGACGATCTATGTGTAAGTCCTTTGTATATTCTATTGACTTCAAATTTGTAATCGAGATGGATGTATGATGAAAGAAAATTGTACCAGCACACAAATTTTACCTCACCTTGCATTGGAGCACATCTTTGTAGTCCAGGCTTAATATTTGTGCGCATTGTGGCATTGGAATGAAAATATTTTGTCTTCCTATTAAACATGACTTTACACATCATCATGCGTCATGATTATATTTTACTGTTGAGTTATCTTCCTTGCTAACAAATACTCCAGCAGCAACGCACGGGGCATCTTCTAGTATACCTAAGAAATTCATCCCCACTACTCTATTTATCTTGACATGCAACATATCCACATCATCAAGTAGGTCCCACATGTAAATACACTTCCACACTAACTCTTAGTGCATGCAGCCTGCCACCTCATTGTTTTTATTTTCATTTTTAACCACCACATCACCCCTTTTCTTCGGCACTCACGTTCACTACAGGCGTTGCTGCCTTTTTGTTGTTTGCGCTGGGCAGGTAACATCCCCTTTGCTCTCGTGGGCTCCAAGCAAGCTTAGACAGTCTTAAACATAGATTGTGTCGCTTGCTCTCAGCACAACCACGATTAATTTTTTCATACTATTCATCTCCCCAAAACTAATTAATGTTGAAACTGATGTAGGTACTCGAACAGACAAGCATTGATTTTGGCCTATAAAGTGTGTGCTCCAGTATGAAATGCTCCATTCCCATCGTTCTACTCCAGTATGAGACCCTCCATTCCCCATTGTTATCGGCAATAGTTGGGCGCATGTACTGCTGGCTAATGCCACCAACGCCTATGTTGATTGCCTCAAGCTACACCGTGCAAGCTCATTCATCTACGGCTCTGTCCCCGCTAGCAAGTGCAATGTTCCTATGCTTCTTTGCTACCCCCTCTGAATTTTTGTTTCTGTCTTTCTATATTTGCATTTCAGATTGGAAAATTGTCTCCCTATAGGCCTTCTTTATTGTATTTGCTATGCATTGTAACATGCTATAATCTACACAAATTTCCAATCTAACTTATTTTCAACACGTCTCCTGTTTGTAGGTTTCTCATCCTTTACCATTATCACCATTTCAACAAAAGCGATTACAAGAGCAATACCACGTGATATAATGGATGGTATCGAAATTTTCTTGGAATTGTACACTTTATTCTTTTTATAGAGAAGTTCATTGCTTGAGTAATCCAAACACAAAGTTGTTATATACTGATTGTTCTTGGGTTACATACTTACATATCATGTCTTATTCATTTAATATGACAGCAACAATTGTTCTATTAGCCTATTATAGTAGTCTTAGTGCATGTTCATTTGGATAAGGGAAAAAATAGAAAACCTCTTTATCAAATGAAATGATTAAGCATTAGACTTTCTACACTACATAATCAAATATTCATATTTCAACTTCATCTAAATATATAGCAACCAATTCCCGCAACAAAGTGCGGTGTGTCATCTAGTTCTATCAACGCATGTACACAATTTCTTTTCATTTTTCTCATTGGTGGATGCATACTTTCTGCATGATCTGATGATGCTGAAATTTAAAGAAATAATTAGTAGTTGAAACTAGCACAAAACTAACAAAATCATTTACTCGTGACGAAAAAACTATTGATTCGACAAGATTAAAGAGCATAGGATATTATTCCGAGGAAAAAACGCATTGGGCATAAGCGACACGTACCTTCTATCAATTCTCTCATGTGGAGTTTGGCGGAATAAAAATGGCATAGCGCATAAGGGAGAACCTTGAGTCCAGATTCCCCCTGTTGTACTTGTTCTTTGAATTGCCGCGAAGAAATTGACGGAAAAAAAGAGACAAGGCCATGGAGGCGGCGGCGCACAGAAAGGGCTAGGGAGATAAAGCGTCAACCGCGGCGTATTAGCAATCCCATTGGTGATCTATAAGGTATTATTACCGATCCCTGGCTAGGCGTCAACTGGGCATCATGCATGCAAGGCCCAGGCCTGCTCTCGGCTCCAGTCCAGGCAAGTGCGCTACTACCGGGGGCCCTGGAGTTGGGGGCCTGGTGCGGCCACCCCTGTTGTACTTGTTCTTTGAACTAGATGATGCCTCATGCGTTGCTATGGGAATTTGTAGCACCGCATAGAAGAAAGATTTACAGTGGTAAAATAGTGTAACCACCAAAGAAATATGAAAATATATGTTTACTTGAATCTTTATATATTATAAAGGCAACTCCGTAGAACTTTGGACAGTCTGGGTTAACAAATAAGGACCATGTGCCAAGGTAGAACATGCATGTGTGCTTAGGTATGACATTTATTTAGAGAAGTGTACCAATGATAAATGAATACTAAATCAACAAAACGCTAATTATCTAGAACGTTTAATTACTATGATTTTCTTCGTATCTAATCAAATAATTTTACATATAATATGTGAACTGAAGTTATTTAAATAAATCTTAACAAAAAGAAGAATATGCTTGGAAAAGCAAGCCTTTGAATAGTTCCAGACATCCAAATGTCATCTTGAGTGGTAAGACAAAGACGTATTTAGTAACTACAAACTGAACTAACCTGCATATTTATAATATGCGTTGTTTCAGAGGATTTACCTTTTGGCAACTTAGTCATGTGCAAACTCCATGGTAAAAAAAGAAGAAGATAGCAGTAGGACTACAAAAATAGAGAAAGAATACATAATACTTCTAGCTCTAAGAATATATTACACAGTTGCACACATAGTAGAATAAATCAAGCTCATGTTTACAACATATCATTCTTCTAAACCACAGCATCTATCCCTATCTCTGTCATATACTTGAATTTTAACATATTGGTGGCCTAACTAAAATTGCAAACATAGGACAAACAGGATCCTAGAAATAAAATGAACATAGACCCTCTCTAAGACGATTATTGGAAGGGGATAGCTGTGAAATATAAAAGCTCCTGCAATAACAAAGAAGAATTGGATAGTCACCAAGCATGAGGGCAGCAAGGTCGATCGGCCATGTTAATTGCTATGAATCTGATAACACTTCACTTACTCTGAAGACATCAAGAGACAGTCCGATCAGACTGAAATGTGAACAACAAAAGGAATTCCATGTGTTGCCCCAGAATTAGCACTTTCTTTTAAGAGGTATGCAAGCATGCATGTGAAATTGAAAACATGCAATTTGGATAACTATTTCTAGGCAATAACTCGAAGATGGCTAAAGCTGAAATGAAGACCTCAAACTCCACTTTAAAGATGCATATTCATACTGTATATAGGTTTTGATAATTTACCTTTCGCATATTTAGTCATGAGCGAAATTCCCCGGTGAAGAAGAAATCTGGGAGCAAGCCTACAAAAATAGACAAATAAATAAGATTTCGGAGAACATCTTGTTATCTTACACAGTTAAACAATTGAATTAGTATAAATCGTGCTTTTGTTAATGATACTGGATAGCTTAATTACATTTCTAATCGCCCATAGGGGCCTACCTAAATAGAGAACACATCAATAATTCCTTTAATAATATCATACAGAGTTAAACACTTTTAGTAGTATAAATCGTGCTTTTGTTAATGATACTGGATAGCTTAATTACATTTCTAATCGCCCATAGGGGCCTACCTAAATAGAGAACACATCAATAATTCCTTTAATAATATCATACAGAGTTAAACACTTTTAGTAGTATAAATCACAGTCTCGTAGATGAGCTCAGAAATATTACCATGTCCTCACCCACATCATGTACCATCTGTGCCGAATACTCCTCATCTGGAAAACAGTTATTTGGAGCTCGAAACTTCAGAAACTTTAAGTCTTCGTGAAATAAAAAATTAAAAAGAATTAGTAGATAGAGCACGTGGTTATAACCATAGAGATTACAGGACTAACTTTTAGGATGACAATAGGACGTGGAGTCCAATTGAAAATATGAATGTAAGAAGACAACCCCCTGCGTTTGCTTCAAGAAGGAGCACCTAGTTTTACATGGTATGTAAGCCCGCATGTAAACTCACTCTTGTCAATGACCCTAGATAGCTTACCGTTCTAATAACCCAAAGAAGCCTACAGAAATAGATCATACACGCACAGTTAACACAAATATAATACCTTTAACAATATCTTACATGCACAGTTAAGCACTTGTAGCGGTATAAATAAAACTCTTGTTGACCACCTCGGAAATCTTAAGAATACTCTCCTTCTAGTGCACATAATTTACTGCTATCTTTGAAGAATACTTCCTTCTGTAAACGATTATTTTGGGCGCATAAACAGTTCTACACATCTGTCAGCCCACATGTAAACTCCAAAACATGAAATTTTGATTTAGTAATCATGACCGTGGTAGCACCTTATATAGTGGAAAAATAAGTATAAATAGTTAATTACTTTCAATGGTACTTAAGCTAATTATGGTACGCATGCAGCTCCAGGAACACATCTTCGCCTAATTCTGACTACCATCTTTGGCCCTGAAACACACGATCACAACTCACCATTCCAACACAGCATTAGCTCACTCGGTGCGCCATGAGAAAGAAGAGTAAAAGCACACCTCGAGCAATATTCATATCACTGAAACATACTAGTGGTTTGGGCGCCACCATGTGGTGCCCCTTAAGAGAAAGTTGTGCGCACATTTTCATTTGCAAAAAATACATAGAGTCCTTGTCTCGGTCTAAAGAACATCTCAGAAAAAAAAATCTCACCTTCACCTAAAAAAAGAAGTAAAAAAAAGAAAATTACCACAGCAGTCTACAAGCGAGTGCCACTTTGCATAACCTTCATTTAAAAAATATCAGAGGTCCTCACCGCCATCAAAAAAGAAAAAGTGCATTTTAAAAATAATCCACACCTTCATCTAAATTTTTTTTGAAAAGAATTCTCACCATGGCCAAACCAGCTTGCGCCACGTGGCATAACTGGTTGGCCGCTCTTCACGCGTAGCTTAATAGGTTTAATAAGTTATACACAGAGACATCCAAGCACCTGCGGATTAATCAACAAAGATTTTGAAGTCAAGGTTAGTGTGTATTGAATGCCCATAGTAGCAACAAAGTTGAGAGAGATAATCATAAATCACTGTTGCATTGATCAACAAAGACCTTGAAGTCAATTTTGGTGATTGCCGAGCAGCAAGCCAGCAACAGAGTTGGTAGAACTAATTTCAAGTGCACTGCCATCAACACATAAAAAATCCATAGACAACACTCGGGATCAATAGACTGCAGCCAACATTCGTTAGTTAATATTTAATAAAATATAACTGTACTATAAGAAGAAGATCATTATCCTATTTAGACACAAAACAATTGTAATCAAATACTTAGGTTTGAAACAAAAGCTACCTGGGAGCTGAGCCATTGCTGAGATTGGAGTCTCACATGCAAAGGAGATACATACAGAAGAACAGACAATGGTGAGACCTGCCATGAGAGAAAGCCATTGGCAAGGTGATCAGACCTAGAGTAGTGTACTGGAAGATCCTGCATAGACCAATCAGCTAGGTGTGCTATGGTGGTAGATGGAGGGGCTAGGGGTCAGCACCTTGATCAGGAGCATTGCCAACGCTTTGTATGAGAACCTAGCCATCGTGGTAAAACCTTCTCCCAGAGGAGATGCAGCGGAGCAGCACAAAACAGGATAGAGGAAGGAGGTGGCCTCCTGAGGAGTTGCGGCGAAGCAGCAGAAAACATGATAGAGGAAGGAGGTGACGTTTCCTGGAAGGAAACGGGAGAGCAGGGGCAACGTGGAGTGCTAGAGGATTTATGTACGATTAGATTGAAAAGATCTAAAAAAAGATTGGATCTGTAGCTGCCGTATGATTTTAACTTTTGGGGATTAAACGTGGAGGCTAATGTGGACTCACCAAATCAGGCTTCTATTTTTGCATCTTCTAACCGTGAAAGGTATATGGGCCTACTTTTTTAGCCGAATTGAGCAAATATTCATTCAGCGGAGCATTCTAAGGGTTAATCTAAACAATAATAATTCGGCCCCACATAGATGAACGGTTATTAATTTCTAATTAATGTGGTAATTTCTGAGGAGTCTGTAATTAGTATAGGTATAAATAGATAGATAGATAGATAGATAGATAGATAGATGTCAGGCGACTGAATTTTTCATTTTCGGCCAGTCAAATTTGTTGCAGTTGATTCAGCGTGCTTTATGATACACGTGTAAGACGTCCTCATAAATTTGACTTACGCTGTTATTTATCCAGTTGATTTTCTGTCTTTGTGCATGCTGCAGCCCCATACATGTGTTGGGAATCGTAGCATGGAAAACAAAAACAAAATCTACGCACACGCAATAATCTATTCATGGAGATGCATAGCAACAAGGGGGAGAGTGTGTCTACGTACCCTCGTAGACCGTAAGCGGAAGCATTTCACAATGCGGTTGATGTAGTCGAACTTCTTCGCGCTTCAACCGATCAAGTACCGAACGCACGACACCTCCGCGTTCCGCACACGTTCAGCTCGGTGACGTCCCTCGCCTTCTTGATCCAGCATGATGTCAAGGTAATAAATGAGTTCCGTCAGCACGACGGCGTGGTGACGGTGATGGTGAAGTGATCTCCGCAGGGCTTCGCCTAAGCACTACGAAAATATGACGGGGTGTGTAAACGGTGAAGGGGGTGCCGCACGTGACTAAGCAATTGTCTGTTGTGTGCTAGGCGCCCCCTCCTCATATATATAGGTGGGAGGGAGAGGGGAGAGGCCAAGGGGCGCCCCAAGTAGGTCCGAATCCTACTTGGGCTCCTGCCCTTGGCCGTGTCCCCCTCCCATGTTTGTCAGAGGGGGAAGGAAAGAGTGTGTGTGTGGGGGGTGTGGGGGGGAAGGAAGTGGGAATCATAATCCACACTTACCTTTCCCTTCTCCCATTTCCTTCTCAACCTTAGGCCGGCCCATATGAGGGCGCATCAGCCCCTTGTGGCTTGTGCATTTCCCCTCTTGTCCCATAAGGCCCATATCTTTTGCCGGGGGTGTCCGGAACCCCTTCCGGTGACCCAATAAGTACCCGGTACCCCCCGAAACACTTTCGGTGTCTGAATATCATCGTCCTATATATTTATCTTCACCTCTCGATCATTTGGAGACTCCTCGTCATGTCCGTGATCTCATATGGTACTCCGGACAACATTCGGTTACCAAATCACATAACTCATATAATATTATATCGTCATCGAACGTTAAGCGTGCGGACCCTACGGGATCGAGAACTATGTAGACATGACCTAGACACCTTTCCGATAAATAACCAATAGCGGAACCTGGATGCCCATATTGGCTCCTACATACTCTACGAAGATCTTTATCGGTCGAACCGTTATGACAACATACATAATTCCCTTTGTCCATCGGTATGTTAGTTGCCCGAGATTCGACCGTCGGTATCTTCATACCTAGTTCAATCTCGTTACCGGCAAGTCTCTTTACTCGTTCCATAATACATCTTCCTGTAACTAACTCATTAGTCACTTTGCTTGCAAGGCTTCTTATGATATGTATTACCAAGAGGGCCCAGAGATATCTCTCCGATACTCGGAGTGACAAATCCTAATCTCGATCTATGCCAACTCAATGAACACTGTCGGAGATACCTATAGAGCATCTTTATGATCACTCAATTACGTTGTGACGTTTGATAGCACACAAGATATTCCTCGGCTGTCTGGAAGTTGCATACTCATAGTCGAAGGAATATGTATTTTACATGAAGAAAGCAATAGCAATAAACTGAACGATCATTATACTAAGCTAACAGATGAGTCTTGTCCATTACATCATTCTCCTAATGATGTGATCTCGTTATCAAATGAAAACACATGTACCTTAACCATCTTTGATCAACGAGCTAGTCTAGTAGAGGCTTACCAGGGACACGGTATTTGTTTATGTATTCACACATGTATTTAAGTTTTTGATCAACACAATTCTAGCATGAATGATAAAACTTTATCATTAATAAGGAAATATAAAATAAGAACTTTATTATTGTCTCTAGGGCATATTTCCTTCAGCATGCATGTCCCCACTTCATGACTGTTCCACCCACATGGATCAATGAAATGCATGCGAATTTTAGTGTGCGTGCATGCCTTTTTTGCTTGTGCTTGCTTCTGTCTCTTTGCACGCGTTTGCTTTTGTTTTTTGTTGAATTTTTTTATTTATGTGTACTTTTTAATGTTGAGTGTGTCTAAATTGCAAACAAGTACTACACGTATACATTATATTAGACTATGGAAATTTCATTACTATATGTTTCTTTTTATACATATTATAGAAGTGCAATTTTTGAACTAGTTGGAAGAAAATTTTATGCTTTAAGTTTTATTTCACTTTCTTTCTTATTTAAGGGTAATACCAATGACACTAATTTATTTTTCTGTGAGGTGCTACATGAGCTGTTATTCTCGACCAAGATTACTCCCATTAAACAAATAACGGGTGACTCATGGGGCGTGAAAAATAATCACACTACCTGATGGGTACAATAATGTATGTGATGACACTGAATAGAACCGCCATTGTTCCACATCTTTGCTGGTAATTACGCCTACGTGAGCATTTTATTTTATTTAGGTAATTTATTAGGTAAGCAGTTACGTAGCTTCACGAGCAAGCATTTTCATGATTCAACAGACACAGATGACCTAGGTTTGGCAACACGGAGAGGCCGTATAGCTCGCTCATGTCCGCCGGAGAGGCCGTGCAGCTCGCTCATGTCCGCCAGCTCGGATCAGGACCCGGGTGCCCGCCGGCAAGTCGTAGCCCAGCAACCGCGTGTCCTCCACCGTCTCCCGCGGCAGGAGCAGCGGCATCGGCGGGTGGAGGCGCAGGGCCTCCTTCACCACCGCCTTCAGGTAGGGCAGGCGGGGGAGATGCTACTCCGTCACGGCGGCGCCGGCGCCCTGGCCGACTGCCGCGCGGACCTCGTCCTGTAGCTTGCGCATCTCGTGCGGGTGGTTGATGAGCTCAGCCATGGCCCATTCCAGCAGCGTGAAGGTGGAGCCCGTGGCGGCGGCCAGCATGTCCAGGATGATGCCCTTGATGCTGCCCGTGTCCAGCTCTTCTGTAGAGTCCAGCATCACGTCCACGAAGTCTCCCTCCTCCCCGGTGGCCGCAGCCGCGCGGCGGCGCTGGCGGTGGTCGGTGATGACCCGCTCCAGCAATCCGTCCATGTCCTCAAAGACCCGCCTCGTCTTCTTCTCCAGCCCCGTGACGACGTCCACCCAACGCAGCCACGGCACCGTCTCTCCCATGGGCACCGTGCCCAGCAGCTCCTCAATCTCGGCGAACACCTTCCTCAGCCTCGCGCCGCCGCCTTCGACCACGTAGTCCGTGTCGCCAAACGTGCATCGCGAGATAACCGTGTTAGAGTAAACGATGAGGTTGTCACTGAGGTTCACGACGTCGCCGGCGTGTCGGCGGACCCGGTCCACGAGCGCGGCGGCCTCCTGCGCGCGGACGTGCCCCAGGGACGCGACGCGGCGCGCCTGGCGCCAGTGCTCGCCGTAGGGCGTGAAGCCGATGCCGTAGTAGAAGCGGTCGACCATGAGGAGCCTGGGGCGGCTGGCGAAGTCGAGGTCGCGGGTCCTCATGGCCTCCTCCGCCGCGGCCGCGGAGCACGCCACCACGGTGGGCACGCGCCCGAGCCGCAGGTGCATGACCGGGCCGTAGGACGCGGCCAGCGCACGCAGGCTCCGGTGCGGCAGGCTCCCGAGCAGGTGGAGGTGGCCGACGACCGGCAAGCCGGGCGGCGACGGAGGCAGCCGTAGCTCGCCATGCCTGGCGGCATTGCGGCCGCGCTTCGAGGAGGAGACGAGGACGGCGACGGCGAGGAGGAAGGCGAGGACGGTGAGGGCATAGGGGGAGTTGAACATAGCGGCAACCATGTCTGCAGCCATTCTCGACGGCCGCCGGCAAACTCGACGGTGGGGAGATTGATGGATTTGACTTGAACCATGGCGGCAGCGAGATTGCATATATAGAAGATGGAGAATGGAGAAGTACGTAGCCCCCAAGTCTCTGTTGCAAGCTTAGAGCATCTCCAACAGCCACGCAACGCGCCGCGTGCTAAAAACTCATTTGCCGCACGCCCTTCGTCTGGTTTGACGCGGCCGACAATGCTAGCTCCAGCAGGCGCGCTAAAATTGAGCGCGTGCACGTTGCTCCAGCGGCCACACTAAAATGCAGCGCGCGCTAAACATTGTGTACATTTTTTTAATATAGATAATATAAAATTCATAGAATACATAGATATTTTACATAGTTCCATAGCATAGATAAATAAAAAACTACGGTGCAACGACATAAAAAAACTACTAGATAGTGCAACTACACCCTACTCCTAGTCATCATCTGTTAGAATATATAGAGTTGTAATCTCAACCTCCTTCCTTCTCTTGTATTCTACCCAAACTCTTTCTGTCATAACCTTGTACGTCAAGCCAGGCTTCGGCCACGCATCAATATAAACTACCACGCGGCTCCCTCGATGGAGTAGGAACGCTTCATATCTTTCATGGTAATCAGAGCCACCTCTTCTCATACATCTAGCCACAATCCAAAACCCTAGAAACCACACATCATCGTCTCCATGGCTTCCTCCGCCGGCGTCTCCCTCAACCTTGGATCGCCGCCGTCTGAGAAGCTCGCAAGAGGTAATTTCATCCTCTGGAAGACGCAGGTCCTCCCAGCCCTGCGAGGCGCACAGGTGACGGGGCTCCTGGACAACACCGATGCCGCTCCACCCAAGATGGTGGAGATCACGAAGGCAGACAAGACCACGGCCCTAGAGCCGAATCCCCTATACGGACCCTGGATCGCCAAAGATCAGCAGGTTCTATCATACCTTCTCAATTCCATGTCTCCAGAAATTCTTGCACAAGTTGTTGGGAAAGATTCCACCTTTGAGCTTTGGACGACGGTGACAAATCTCTTCGCCTCACAATCTCAGTCTCGGATTACTAATCTGAGAATCGCCATCACCAATACCAAGAAGGGCTCGATGTCAAGCTCGGCGTATATGGCGAAGATGAAAAGTCTTGGGGATGAACTAGCTGCTGCAGGTCGTCCCATATCTGATCCGGAGATGGTGGACTATATTCTGGCCGGACTGGACCGCAACTACGACCCCGTGGTGGCGGCGATCGGCGCTGTCAAAAACATCATCACAGCCGACGATCTTTTTGCCCAGATTGTTGCCTTTGATCAAAGGATGGAGATGCTAGGCGACTCATCTTCAGGCGGGTTCTATTCATCCGCTAATGCGGTCTACAGAGGCCGTGGCCAGTCCCGTGGCAGATCTCGCGGGCGTGGAGGAAGAGGCCGTGGCCGTGGTGATCGTGGTGACCGCGGTGACCGACAGTCGTCTTCCTCCAATGGAGGTGGCGAATTCAGAGGCCGTCCTCGACAGCAACAGCAACAACAGGCTCGTGAGCAACAGCATGACTATTCAGAATGTCAGATATGCTACAGACACCATCCAGGAGGTGCACGAGTTTGCTGGTGGCGTTATGAAGAAAACGACCAGGAAGAAAAGCAGGTGCATGCAGTCTCCTATGGCGTGGACACCAACTGGTACGCCGACAGTGCAGCAACAAACCACATCACAGGTGAACTTGACAAGTTGACGATGCGGGAGAAGTACAATGGAGGCGACCAAATTCGCACGGCAAGCGGTTCTGGTATGGATATCACACACATTGGTAGTTCAATTGTTAAAACCCCCGTGAAAAATTTACACTTGACCAATGTCTTGCATGTTCCTCAAACCTCTAAAAATCTTGTTTCCGTTCATCGATTCACTCTTGATAACAATGTTCTTATTGAATTCTATCCTTATTTTTTCTTGGTTAAGGACTTGAAAACAAGGAGAGTCATTCTTAGAGGACGGTGCGTGGGAGGACTCTACCCACTCATATCATTATCATCATCATCATCTTCATGGTCCAATAAACAAGCAAATATTGTCACCAAGCTATCTACATCAAGGTGGCATAGTCGTTTAGGTCATCCATCTTCAGTCATAGTTAGATATGTTCTTAGCAAAAATAAACTCTCTTATGAGCCTAGTAGTGAGTCAGTTTGTGATCCGTGTCAACAAGCAAAAAGTCATCAATTACCTTACCCAATTTCTACTAGTGTGTCTACTGCCCCTTTACAACTTATCTTTTCAGATGTATGGGGGCCAGCTCCTATTTCAGTTGGTAGATTTTCCTATTATGTAAGTTTTATTGATGACTATAGTAAATTTACTTGGATTTATCTGTTGAAAAAACGATCTGATGTATTCCAAGTTTTCCTCAATTTCCAAAATCTTGTTGAACGCAAACTGAACTCTAAAATCATTGCTATGCAAAGTGACTGGGGTGGTGAGTATGAAAACTAAATTCTTTCTTTCAAAAGCTTGGCATATCACACCATGTATCTTGTCCTCATGCTCACCAACAAAATGGATCCGCTGAAAGAAAGCACCGTCACATAGTTGATATGGGGCTTGCCTTGTTAGCAAATGTTTCCATGCCGCTTAAATTTTGGGATGAAGCATTCTTAACTGCTACATATCTCATCAACTTGCTTCCAAGTAAAGTTATCAAATTTGAAACACCCATTACACGACTTCTTGGTGTCACACCCAACTATACATCTCTTCGTATTTTTTGTTGTGCCTGTTGGCCCAATCTTAGGCCTTACAACACACGCAAACTCGCTTTCCGCTCAAAACGGTGTGTCTTTTTAGGCTATAGCCCCATGCATAAAGGGGTCAAGTGCCTTGATGTTCCTACTGGTCGGGTGTATATATCCAGAGATGTTGTATTTGATGAGTCCGTGTTTCCCTTTGCATCCCTTCATCCTAATGCTGGTGCACTTCTCCGCAAAGAAATTCTTCTTCTTCCTTCACATCTTCGGTCTTTTGATCATGGGGACAACAACAATTGTACTAACCAATGTGATGATATTCTTGCTGGTACTGGTCTTTCTCTTATGCCTGTGCAGGTCCCTGGAGAAAACGGTGCTCAAAATGACCAAGATCTCGAAAATATGGCTGGTTTTGATCCTATATTTCATGCTGAGGAAGGAGACGAAGCTGGCACAGATGACGAAGAAGATCTGGCGGCGCCTTCCACCCCTGCACGCGCGCAGATCTCGGATCACGCGACCACATCCGCCTCGGATCAAGCCCCTGATGGCTCCAATCCTGGATCCAGGGCGGGCCACTCCCGTGTTGCCGCGTCAACTTCAGGCGGGACCAGCAGCGGGGCCGAATCCCCCTCGCCCCGCGCGCCAGCGTCAGGCGGGACCAGCGGCGGGACCAGATCCTCCCCGCACCACGCGCGCCTCCAGTCGCGGTCGGGTGGCGGATCCTCTGCGCCAGTGCCTGCAGAAGGGGCAGCCACACCAGAAGCCACAGGATCCCCTGCGCATATGACGACAAATCAGTCCACTGCATCAGCAGATTCTCCTGGATCTTCTGTGGCAAGTATACCAGCGGTGCAGCGAGAGGTTTCTTCACGTGTTATGACCCGGCTACAGAAAGGTATACGGAATCCTAAAATTAGGAAAGATGGAACTATACCATATGGAATGTTGTGTATTTCAGGAGAACCAACATCGTTGAAGAATGCACTTGATGATCCTAAATGGAAAAAGGCAATGGATGAGGAGTATTCTGCGCTCATGAGGAATAAGACTTGGCATCTTGTACCAAATCAGAGAGGTAAAAATATTATTGATTGCAAATGGATGTATAGAATTAAGAAGAAGGCAGATGGCTCCATTGACAGATATAAGGCACGTCTAGTTGCAAAGGGCTTTAAGCAACGTTATGGCATTGACTATGAGGACACCTTTAGTCCCGTTGTGAAAGCTGCAACTATCACACTTGTGTTAGCCATTGCTGTATCCAGAGGATGGAGTTTAAGGCAGCTAGATGTACAGAATGCGTTTCTGCACGGTGTTCTGGAAGAGGAAGTGTTTATGAGACACCACCTGGGTATGAGAGTAAGAAATTGCCACAGTATGTCTGCAAGCTTGATAAAGCACTCTATGGTCTAAAGCAAGCACCCAGAGCATGGTATTCCAGATTGAGCTCACAGTTAAAATATCTTGGCTTTGTTGCTTCCAAGGCTGACACATCCTTGTTTATTTATAACAAGGCAGGAGTAGTCATTTTTGTGCTTATATATGTTGATGATATCATAGTTGCAAGTTCTTCACAAAATGCTACTAATGCTCTTTTGCATGATTTGAGCTCAGAGTTTGCCTTGAAGGACCTAGGTGATTTGCATTTCTTCTTGGGTATTGAAGTCAAGAAAACTCAAGATGGTATTGTGTTAAATCAGGAAAAATATATTCTTGAGCTTCTGTCTCGCATGGGGATGAAAAATTGCAAGCCAATGCCTACACCTTTATCCTCCTCAGAAAGTCTCTCAGCATATGAGGGTGAGCCACTTCAAGAGGAGGAGAGTACAAGGTATAGGAGTACTGTGGGAGCACTACAATATTTAACTCTCACACGTCCAGATATCTCATTTGCTGTCAACAAGGTTTGTCAATATCTTCATGCACCTACTTCTGCACATTGGTCAGCTGTCAAGAGGATTGTGAGATATGTGAAACATACTATGGGAATAGGACTTCATTTCAAACGGTCTAATTCTTCTCTTGTGAGTGCATTCTCTGATGCTGACTGGGCAGGATGTAGTGATGACAGAAGATCAACTGGAGGTTTTGCAGTGTTCTTTGGATCTAATCTTATCTCCTGGAGTGCTAGAAAGCAAGCTACTGTGTCACGCTCAAGTACAGAAGCTGAATACAAGTCTTTGGCTAATGCAACTGCTGAGATCATTTGGGTTGAATCACTTCTTGAGGAATTGGGAATCAAGAAGAATCGTATCTCATGTTTATGGTGTGATAATTTGGGAGCAACATATCTGTCTGCAAATCCAGTGTTCCATGCCAGGACAAAGCACATAGAAATTGATTTTCACTTTGTACGAGAAAGGGTTGCGGCAAGGAAACTTGAGATTCGATTTATTCCTTCTAAGGATCAAGTGGCTGACGGTTTTACAAAAGCACTACCAGCAAGACCATTTGAAGAATTCAAGAGTAATCTTAACTTAGGTTAGTTGAGATTAAGGGAGGGTGTTAGAATATAGAGTTGTAATCTCAACCTCCTTCCTTCTTTTGTATTCTACCCAAACTCTTTCTGTCATAACCTTGTACGTCAAGCCAGGCTTCGGCCACGCATCAATATAAACTACCACGCGGCTCCCTCGATGGAGTAGGAACGCTTCATATCTTTCAATCATCGCCATCCTCGCTGGTCTGGTCCGAGGTATCGAGCCACATGTCCTCCCAACGGTCATCATCAAACGAAAAGATCGACTGCCCACCATTTTCAATGATTTCGCACTGCGATAACGCCAGGGCCATCCGCCGACGCCTGTCCAACCGCTCCGCGCGGCGCTTTGTCGTCTGCTCCTCGCGGCGCCTTGCCCAGAAGGCTTCCTCATTGGCGACGTCCTCCGGGTGGCGCCGGCGCCACTCCGCCATGGCCCGCTCGTCCTCCTCGGTGACGAGGAGGCGGCTCCCGCCGAGCGTGCTCCGCACGGTCCTGATCCGTGATAAGACGAGGCGGAGGGGCGACGTCCTGCGCCTGCTGGCGCGTGTGGACATCCTGAAAGTTCATCTGCTGGCGCGGCATGTCCAGATGCCACGCCGCCGCGTCGTAGGCGCGTGCGGCCTCGTGCGAGATCTGGAACGTACCGAGGCCGAGCCGGACATCGCCGGACCGAATCTCGGCGGAGTACCAGCCGTTGGGGCGCTGGCGGACGCCGCGGTAGCCCGACGCTCCTCGGCGGCGCGGCGGTGGCGGGGCGCTGGAGCGGCGAGGAGAGGAAGCGGTGGAGGCGCTGGAGCGGCGAAGAAGTTACGAGGCGCGCGTGGCAGTGTCGATAGGCGCATGGCGAGCGCCGCAATTTATAGGCGCGCCGGAATCGGCACGCCAAAAATAACGCGCGAGCTGCTGCCCTTTCCCGCGGGCGCTTGTTTCCAGCCACCGCTGGAGCGCGCGAAACCGTCCAGCGCGCGCTAAAAACGATTGATTTTTCAACGCAAGAATGGGAAGATGGAAGATTTATTGCTGAACAGACATGCATGATTTTTTCAAAAATCTGCTGATGTGACATATGGGTGCTGAGATGGAATGATTACATGTTAAGATGAGGTGGATAGGCTGCATGTCAAGAGAATTGGGACCAACTTCTTAGTAGTGTAAGATTACAATAATTAATTCCTAACATTTTTTACACTGTCACAAGTCACAACTGAATGTTCTGAATTTGTGGAAACGCAGGTGCGCGGTGGTGTTTCAGGGCGTGGTTCAGCCCCTGTCTGCTGTGAGAAAAGCGTGCCGGGACGACGCGGTCCTCTGGCGTAGTCGCTTCGGCCCCGACCAGCATGGGCATGTCGACACTTAAAAGAAATGTTCTGAATTTTTGGACACTGCCACAACTGAATGTTCTGAATTTTTGACAATCATATAACTGAAGTGTGCACTTAATGTTCTTAGTTTTTTACACAGTGCTTTAACCGAATGTACTTAATTTGGTGGACAATTTATGAACTTAAAGCACTCCTGGTTGTTGTGACCTGAAAATTCTGAATGGGGCTAGAACGAGACAAGCATCACAGTTCATTCGAGCAGAGGAAGTGTGTATTACGCGGAATGCACCTCCATTCATTGATTTTCCTGTTGATTTCCTATTTAGGTGAAGTTGTGTTTCGTGAATGAACTAGCCCCACATGCACCTTAGTTCATGAATGAACTCATGCTTTTTGTTAAGCACAAAGGCCAAGTGTTGTTAAGAGTTAAGACAAGTCATGTAGTGAACCTGTTTTCATTTGGTCTCTATACATGACCTGAACTACATGACCAAGTGATGTAGAGACAAGTCTGTAATGAACTAGATGATCATCTACTTACTTATCTCTTTTCTGTTTATTTTTAGTATCATTGCCCAGAGAAATCACTATGTCCTGCACTAAACATTTGTACGCTGGCACTGGTGGAAAAAGGGCCTTTGGTCGCGGTTCGCAACTGCCATTAGTCGCGGTTGCGCAACCGCGACCGAACGGGCGCGACTAAAGGCCCCCCCCTTTAGTCGCGGTTGCTTAAGAACCGCGACTAAAGGCCCGTCCACGTGGGCGCCAGGTGGCCGTCGGGGCGGAGGACCTTTAGTCGCGGTTCTTCTGGCCAACCGCGACTAAAGGCCGCCGCAGGTTTAGGGTTTTAGCCCCCCCCCCTAAACCTGTTTTCTGTTTAATTTGTATTGTTTTATTTCTTTTGTGCTTTATTTTAATTTTGAAGGAGTTTCATATATTCTACGGTACTACATACATGCATATGAATGTACAATTTCAAATAAATTTGAAATTAGAACCAAAAAGAATTCAAGAGGAATATACAATATATATTCAATATCATCGGATGACCATATACAATTTTGAACAAGTTTTCATACATGATTTAATGCATATAAAGTTCTACGTCCTCGTAATAGTGTTCTCCTTTAGGATGGAGGACTTCCCTGCTGAACCATCCAGCTAGTTCCTCTTGAAGTGGTCGGAAGCGAGCTTCTGGACTAAGCATCCACCGGAGGTTATTCCTCTGAGCATTGGTATCACTCGGAACCCGCTCAGAGGTGTATCTCCGGATCATCTCACAGACATAGTATCCACATAGATTGGTCTCCGGTGGCTGAATATCCCCAGCATTCTTGTGGAAAAAACAGGAATAAAAACATATTGTGTATTCAAAAAATGTTTAGGGATTTCAGAATAGTTCACGTATTTAATTTTTTCACTGATTCATGACATATTCGTGAATTTAAAAATTATTCGTGTATTTCAAAAAATTGATTTTATTAGACACAAAAAAATTCATCAAAACAAAAAAATATTAATGAATTCCAAAACATATTCTTTCTTCTTTCTTTCTTCTTTCTTTTTTTCTTCTTCCTTTTTTTTCTTCTTTCTTTTTTCTTCTGTTGTTTCTTCCTTTTTCTTTTTTTCTTCCTTTTTCCTTTTTTCTTCCTTTTTCTTGTTTTTCTTCTGTTTTTCTTTTGTTTTCTTCTTCCTTCTTTCTTCTTCTTCCTTTTTCCTTTTTCTTTCTTCTTCTTCTTCCTTTTTCTTCTTCCTTCTTCTTCTTCTGCCGGCGCGCGGAGGACGGCAGGCAGGGCCAGCGGGCGGCGGGCGCAGGGCGGCGGGCGGCGGGCGGCGGGCGGCGGGCAAGGGCAAGGGCGCAAGGCACGGGCGGCGGGCAAGGGCAGGGCACGGGCGGAGGCGCGCAGGGCTTCGGCGTCGGCGTCGGCGTCGGGGCAGGGCTTCGGCGTCGGCGTCGGGGCAGCGCTTCAGCGTCGAGAGAGAGGAGAATGGGAAGTGGCAAAACTGCTAAGTGCAGTATTTATAGACGCACCTTTAGTCGCGGTTGGAGAGGCGGACCGCGACTAAAGGTACCCTTTAGTCGCGGTCCGCCTCCCCAACCGGGACTAAAGGGTTTTGGCGCCGCTTCCGTTCCCGCGCAGAAAGACCCTTTAGTCGCAGTTGGGGACAACAACCGTGACTAAAGGGTACCCTTTAGTCGCGGTCCGCCTCCCCAACCGGGACTAAAGGTCTGTGCTAGAACTGGCGCGGTGCGGTGGGATGTTTAGTCCCACCTCGCTAGCCGAGAGGCTTCGACAGTGGTTTATAAGCGCGGCTGCGCTCACCACTTCGAGCTCCTCTCAAATGCAGGCTTACGGGCCTATTCTGTCACTATGTGCCTGTGGGCCTACTCGGCCTTCTGCGGGCCTGAATCCTGGCCCTTTAATGGGTTTCTAGTCGTATTCAGGCCGTGGTGGCCCAGTAGGTGGCATATTTTCTTTTTTCTTCCTTTTTTTCTTTTTCCTTTTTTCTTCTATTTTTTCTTCTGTTTTTTTCTTATGTTTTTCTTCTGTTTGTTTTTTTCTTCTGTTTTTCCTTTTTTCTTCTGTTTTTTTCTTCTGTTTTTTTCTTCCTTTTTCCTTCTTTCTTCTTCTTCCTTTTTCCTTTTAAAATCAGAAAAATAAAACTAATTCATTTTAAAACCCCTTGAAGGTTTGACAAAAGGTTTGATACATCATTCAGTTCATCGACCAAATACAAAGCTGAACTGGTATATATAGGGGAGGAGCTTTAGTCGCGGTTGGCCTGGCCAACCGCGACTAAAGGCCTTTGCGCACCTTTAGTCGCGGTTGGCCTGGCCAACCGCGACTAAAGCCCCTCACGTGCACCAGCTGGCCACCGATCGCCCTGGGCCCAGGCCTTTGGTCGCGGTTCGTCTGCCGAACCGCGACTAAAGACTTCATTAGTCGCGGTTCCTACAGTTTCGCGACTAATGGGGCTGGACGGAAGCCTCTTTTTCTACCAGTGTGGTCTGGCCATGCCTATCGCTGGTCCGGCCGCTGCGGCGCATGAGATGATCCTCTACTTACTTGCTCTTATTATTACCCAGAGAAATCACTATGTCTTGCACTGAACACTTGTTATTATCGGCCACGCCCATCGCTGCTCTGGCCGCAGCGGCGCATGATGCAATAATAGAACAATTTTGTAGAGCAATAGCACTAATAGCTCATCATATTAGAACAATACGGTGGTTTGACCAGCGATGAACCGTACGCGCAAGTGTCTGGACCTAAAGTCTGTATTTTGCAACTTTGTGACTAATTTGAACATGACGCACAAATTTATGAACTAATGGCGTATTTACCTCTAAAAAATTCGCCGCATGCCCCTTCGGTACCGCTTTCCTTTTAAAAAAATCAATCTTTTTCACAGGCTCAGTTACCATGTGTCAGCAGCTGTAGCGGAGTCATCCTTAAAAATATTTTAATGATGACCAATAAACCTAAAACATTTTGACAGTTTCAAGACATACAAGTTTTACGATGGTTGGAAAAAATAGAGTAGTCCATCCAAAGCATGGTTGTAAAATAGGAGGTACCAACTAAAAATTACTGATAATTAGTATCAAAATAGATAGGGCCAGTACAGAAAACAGGTGAGACCAATACCCAATAATATACATTTTTCACTAAAATGTACTCCCTCTGACTCAAAATAAATGTCGTTGATTTAGTACATATTTGTACTAAAGTTGTACTCCCTATTTTGGAAAGTAGGGAGCGGAGTCATCCTTAAAAATATTTTAATGATGACCAATAAACATAAAACATTTTGACAGTTTCAAGACATACAAGTTTTACCATGTGTCAACCCTAAACCCAACCTGTTTAGCTTCACTTCCTTTTGATGTCGACACAAGTTCTTTTTTTTTTTTGCGGGGGTTCCCTGATTAAATTTTTATGTTTATTGCTTTTACAATTTTATTACTACAGTTTAAGGCACAAATCAATCAAATATTGGGATAACCAATGAGATCATTAGAAATAAAAAAAGACGGATATAGACTTTTTCACATAAACTTAAAAAAAATGGAAGTTTACTAACCCTTCCTTGCCGTGTTGTTGCTGATGTTGATACCTGTCGTTTTTGGCCGCCTGTTGTGATTCCTAGCATAGGGGTCGCCTACAGGAGCCATTATATGGCCGGCCTAATAACCATGTGGCCACGTCATACTGATGTCACTCATGTTTTTTTCCTCCTTCCGTGTTTCTTCATATTTGTTTTACTATTTATTATATTTAGAAATAACACTTTACAAGAAATTTTAAAAAATGTTAATCATGCATTTAAAAATGTTAAATGTGTATAGAAAATTATTTCTTATGTTTATAAAAATGTACAACGTGAAGAAAAAAGTAGTAATGTTAATCATGCATACCCAAAATGTAGTCATGTATACGAAAAATATTAGTCATGTGTACGAAAATTTCTTGTGACATTTTTTGAATTCATGATTTTTTAAATGTGATTTTTTTTCTGAATTTGTCATAGTTTTTATATTGACAATTTTCATTATTCATGAACAGTTTTTGGAATTTGAGAGTAATTTTTGAAAATCGTGAATAAGTTTTGTTACTCGTGAACAAGTGTTTAATTAATTTTTAAAAAACAAATCTGTGAACATTTTTTGTATTCATGAACAATTCTTGAATTCACAAGCATTTATTTGAAATCACAAACATTTTTCGAATTCGTGAGAATTTTATAAATCATATTTTTTTTCTTTCCAAAAAAATAATGTATTCATGAATTTTTTGAATCCATGATTTTTTTAATTTAGAAATAAGTTTTAATAAAAAACCGAAATTAAAGAACCTGCGGAGAAAACTGACATGCAAAGGCCTCACCAACTTTTTGGCATGCTGTGTTGGCAGGGCAAGCTCTGGCGAGAACCAAACAGGCCCTATGTTGGTCGTCGAATAGGGTGGAATCCTATTTAGGCTTAACGTGCCAGTTTCTTGGTTGGGTGTATACCTTGTTGGGCCGGACTATATCCCCTCTGATAGTTCTGGTTTTACGAATCCAGTAGAAGCTTCCGGTTCATGCTATTGGTACAATTTTCTCCTGGAATTTTTCTACCTGTTTCCGTGTGATTTCCCCCTTTTTATTTTTATTTTTCTTTCTCCTTTTATTTTTAAAAACAATATTTCCAAATTTGTGAATATTTCAAAATTCTTGACATATGTTTCAAATTCGCAAACATTTTAGAATCCGTGAACATTTTCTTCAGAATTCATGAACTTTTTTCAAACAACCTCAAAATGAGTGTTGTTTGAATTTATCAATCCTTTGTGTTCCCACCCATATCAGAAGAAAACTTTTCCATGGAGTCATGATCACTTTCTCTATTCATGTGTAATAGTTCCAATAGAACTACTTCCACATGCTCAGGATGTCAGGTTTCAATTTTCATTGAAGTACTAGATGATTCGCTTTTACTTGCTAAAAACATCTCCATCCTAGCATTTTCGCGAGAGAACAAGATTCAGATTATAATCCACCATATCAAGAGAAACTTCTAAACCCACCCCTATTAAACTTGCCATATCTAACAACTTAACATTGTCAGGATGTAAATCAAAAACCTCTGAAAACATACCTTTTGAGCATCCCAAGTTTTTTGGCTCTAACCATAGACATGGCCCTGTCCAACATAGGTATGGCATCCATATTCTTGGACGCAATCCTTCCGCTATATCGTTGGCCGCCCAAATCTCTCCTTTACTGTTATCTGCTTGAATACTAGTCATGTCATTCTGATCATCATAGGTTAGCCCCCAAACTAAGAGTCTGAGATCCTTCTCCTTCATCCTCTGGATCAACTACAGAAATATATACTCCTTCATTGTTAATATTCCCAGAAGCCCCCCCCCCCTCCATTAACAGAAAAAGAGTCAGATACATCATCCTTTACACTTTTTTGAGCTGCCAAGTTCTTTGATTTATACAAAAGCTGATATGCCTCATCTTGTTCTTTCAGGCATCAACTGTTTGCCCAAAGCCAACTTATTACTTGTACTAGCACAAATGTGGCTAGCTACCACCTTATCACAATTGGTTTTAGGTCTTTTTGGATCTCTGTCAGCCTCTTCCTCATGCTGAAAATCCATACAATCTTCATAACCTTGAGATAATTAATCCTCACTCTTAAAACATCCCTCATCAGCAACCATTTCAAGTTCAAAGAAAATTATAAACCAGAAGATTTAGAGTAGTAAGCTTAGTCCATCTTGGTATTTTCTGATGATCCACCACAGCCACCTTTAACCTGACCAAGCCAGATTCCTACATAGTCACCACATCCACTTCCTGTGTGTAACCAATCATAGAACAAATATCATTAAGTCCATGAATTGTTTTCATTGTCTTGTGCACTCCTTTAGCTTTTACCTATACCACAACTAGCTTCCCCATAGCCAATGAATCATGATTTCGCAACTTAACATTCACCATGACATTCCCCCTTTCAAAGGAACCCAATCATACACAACATTCTCACTAAGCCTAGTAGCCGATGGAAAGTTGACCAAAAGGGTAACATCTAAGAGCTCCTTGGCCTTCCAATTCCATCTCTAGGGCTAGGCTTCTAACAAGCATGTCAGGATCACACTCCTCTGTCAGCCAGAGTATCTTCCTGACTCTTCATTGAAGGACTCAAGTCTATTGCATGTTATGCAACAAAACAACCCAAGACCTTCCCCTCCAAAACTAACTAGCGTGGCCACACTTTTTTGTGTGTAGTCAGGCACAGAAATCATAAATATGTGTCTCTTTTATGTCACTCACACACTTCACTTTCACATCACAACCTTTTGGTCCATGGTCCTTAACCCCATTTATATGGAAGATAATTTTACCACTCACAGGTACCTTTCCTATAGACACCTAAGGAACCGCAGGACCTCCTACCGAGGTTGCGCCAACAGAATTTTCCTTTGAATATTGAGCATCCACATCACTAGTGCCTCCCCTTCCCTGTGTGTTGCTCCACTAGCCGTAGATAGCACTGAATTCACCACCCGTGTCTTCCGTTGATATGCTACAACTAAGGGAGGGAAATAATTGCTCTGCATAGGGGGTATGTGCAGGTATTGGATCACCCCTGATTCCCACCATCAAAACTCCATTCACCGATATTAGCATCCCTGTGCGGGTACTAGTTAATCTGGTAGTTATTCCCTTGATAATTCCTGTGCGGATGCCTGAAAGAAAATTGATGATTCTGATCGAACTACCCTTGCTGGAAAATGCAATCAAAATTCAAATTCCCTTTCCCTTCACTCCCCCAATCACCTCAACCTCCACCCCAAGCCCAGAACCGAAATGATCTCCCATGGATACACCCGAACTACCGGGCCCCTAGTATCGGCAGTGGAACAACACTAGAGATGAGAGACGATAGAACCTAGTTGCGAACTAGGGTAGGGGTTGGTTAAATACTAGGCCTCCTAAACCCAAACCACCCAGAGGCCTCTTTGTCTCTTTCCAAAACAAGTCCCAAACTCCCCTTATCCCAGTGCGACTCAAAGTGCGAATTGAAACAAAAAGAAGTATCCCCCCAAAAAAACATCATCTCCTAAATCTCCAAAATTTTGTGTTGGCTATCGAGTGGCGAGTAGCGCCCCGTCCAGAACAGCAACTATCAGACGTCAAACTCGTCCATCCTGTCCCATGGGCAACCAAAGTGGATCAAGGCCAACACCAACTTCCACTCGTTTTCCCGAACAATTTAAAACCTTGGACTAGTGTTACTAACTGAATTAGAACAGGAAAATGAAGCAGGAGCAGATTTGCAACTTGGAGCAGTGTTCACATACCTAAAATCCGGCGGCATCAACTTCGCGGGAATTTGAGCACACTTGCGTTTCAGATAGCTCGCAAATAGCATCCAACTTCGATATCTGCTTCTTCACCTTGTTTTCCCCAGCTTGCTTTTGAGCACGATCCAACGCGCCCCCAAAGGTAACCAAAATAAGAGTTTCAACACTCCTAATCCTGGTCAACACCAAAGCAAACATCGTCTTCATCCAATTGCCGCAGCGCCCAAAATTAGCCACCTGGTCGAACAACATCAAGGGATTCCGGTGCATCTCCACCTCCACACCCACAAAAACTTGCAAAATGCAGCACCCTAGTGCCCTTTTTCTGGGGAACATTAAAGGAAACACCTGGCTTCTTCCTGCGAGTAAATGGCGGGCCAACTCCGATGAGAGTTGAGATGTGAAATCGCCTCAATCCCTTGCTTGTTCTAGCAACCGATAAGTTAGGGGATCCACATGTTCTAGAAGAGGCGGAACACTTGTTGGATACAGATGCATTCTCATCTCGCTTTGTGATGCAGATCCTCCAATTTTGCCTTTGGCTCCGCCCAGAGAATTAAACCCACTGACAGCGAAGGAGGGTACCGCTCTCTGAATCTGTTCCCTCGAAGTAGATCCGCTTCGCCAGATTCTCTCGCTCTTAATTCGCTCGAGCTCGACAAACCTACCTCTCTCATCTGGATCTCAAGATTGGGTCTTCCCTCGTCGCCTGCAACACATCCTTCCACTCCCGCACGAACTGGTCCACGAGAAGGCGTCATCGCGAAGTCTCGCAACCCTCTCCAACCACAACTGCTCTCTTGTCGCCTCCAACACCTCCTGCGACATTGAGGAAATCCGCCGCAACATCTCCGGGGATGCCATCGCGAGGCAGCGCTCCAACTCCTGCCGGGCGAGGCGGGAAATGTTCTACCATCGATCCGCGCTGGGACCTCATATGACCGCTCATACGACCGGGCATACTCGTGTGATAGGCTGTCTTTGGCTCTGGAGGAGCTCCTACCTTGGTCCCTTTGCTTCATTCTTTTTTGATAGTTGATTACACTACAAGGATTCGGGTCTATTGCAACAAAATTGTTCGTTGCAATACATACTGATTTATGGCGATAAGTACTTATTGCCACGAAACAGCATTTGTTGCGACTGGACGCATGGTAATAGGTTATTGCCACAAAAAAGCAACTGTGGCAATAAAGTATGCTATTGCAACAACCATGTGGGGAGTCGCCACACGTTTTCCCGTGGCAACACTCATCTGATGCCACAATTTATTTTGTGGAGATAGCTTTAATGCAACATGTAATGAATCATGGCGACTAATAGCTCGTGGCGATAGTCATTTGTGGCAACAACCTATGCCAACGACCCTCGTTTCGTGGTGCATACTGTTTCGTGGCAATAGTCAATTGTGGCAATAAACTATGGCAACAATCCTTGTTTTCATGGCATTAGGCATTTTGCCACGAACCGCTACACTTGTGGCATTAAATTATGGCAACAAATATTCCAGTCGTCGTAACAGGAAATTGCAACAAACTAGTTTTGGCGGTGATAAATAGGTATCACAACAGGTGAAATGTTTGTAGCGAGAAACTATTGCGACAATTTAAATTTTCGTGGAGCTAACAAGTGGCAACCAAAAGTGGATTGTGGCAACAGCCTATTGCAACCTAAAAAAATACAAGCATTCAATTACATTATTCAAAATCATACATATAACATGTAGATTCATAAAATTCATAATTCTGATAGCAAATATCCATCAAATGAAACTCAAATGTAATTTAGCCATCCTAATCAACTGCCAAGACTAAATTGTTCGTGCTCTAGAGTCCACTCGAGCTAGTTCTTTGGATCCTGCAATCAAGAAATTAAAAAAATAGTTCTAGTTAATGAGTCCAACATAACATACGCCATACAATTATTCCAGCCCCATTGTTAAAAGGAACTGTCGCCAGACTAGGGGATCAGAACAGTTTTACAAGTGTAAATGTCTAAAGCATAAGCACAAGTACATGTACTAAAATCTTTCACTATTGATTTAAGTTGTGGCTCAATCTATAGTTTCAGTTAAGTTCATGTCCCTAGCTAGCACACTCATTTTTTTAAGTTGTGACTCGATGCAGCAACAATGCATGGTGAAAGAGAAGACGCGTCTAGCTAATTATGAAGGCCAATCACATGCTCACTTGAAAGTGGACCATGAGTTTCAGGTTCTTTGTTTTCAACATCTTAAACGTGCTTTGTCCTAAAAACGAAAAGAACAATTATAGGTGCGGTAACCACTGTCAATTGCTTTGGATTCATGCAAAAAAAGTCTGGGCAAACATAGAACCACGCCTCATGGTGAAAAGTAAACATATTGCATGTCAAAAGACAAAGTTGTACTAGAGGAGCGTCAATTAATTTGGATTGGAGGAGCAGATATAATGTTACCTTGAACTTATCCGCAGAACCAGCTTCTGCATAAGCCTCAGCAGCTTTGGAGGCAGGTTCTTGTAGACCAAGGACTGGGCAATGAGGGTCGTCAGCACCTGCATCGTAATCGATAAATGAAGCTCCAGCCGCAAGAAAAATGCTGAATTAACATTAATTTTTAAACGAAGGGTTAACAACAGTTCTGGCTCAACCATAAAATCATAAAACAAAAATATATACTGAAGACTGGAAGCCCAGCCCTGACAAGAGCTCATTGAACTCATAAAAGAGAAGTGAGATACTTTTTAATATGTTGGGTCGTGCAATAACTATTGGACGAAGCAGAAGCACTCAATAAGAAATATGATTGGTTTTACCATTTAGGAGGAGTGGACATGGTGCAATCAGAGGAACTGAGTAGGGAGTATCAAACTGTTAAGCCATAGAAGGTGCTATCTTGTCCCAAACCTGGTAAAAATATGTCAATACACGATCGTCAAACATTTACAATGGAACAATCAGAAATAAATGTCAAATAAATCAGATAGTCACCTTTTTCACAACCTCTGCATCTATTTCACTCTTCCCTGAATCAATTCTTGCTTCTATAGGAAAGACAAAACAACATAGATACTTATATGTAAATGTTCTGAACTGATACAATATATTCAGCTGTGATCTATATTTTTCAATGGTGTGTGCCCAATCTTAAAGAGGATGCATGGTATCTAACCTTCAAATAAATGCTTAATGCTATCAACTCTAGCTTGCCACATGTCATTATCTACTGCCCATTGATATCCCTGTAGCCACCACAAAGAGCAGTGCTTTACTTACATGGGACAAATCACAAAACTATGTGCACCCATAAATTACTGCTGTGTGTACCTGAACACCAATTATTGGAAGAACAACATTGTACCGTGTATCCACCAAAGCAGCAAAGCATGCATGCATTCCTGTATTCAGCTCCAAATAAAAAAGATAAATTTTCTAAAAGTGAAGTCTATGTATTAATCCAGTATCATGATGCAATCATGATCTATAATACCTCCGAGTGATTAACCAGCAATCCCTATCCTAGAGGTATCGACATCGTCCCTTGCACTAACATAATCTCCAAGCTTTATCAAGTCCCACACCTGCACATGTTCCTCACTCAGTATCGCAAAAAAAAACAGGCACAACATGTTTTGAAGTATGATATACCAGGTCATACCATAGAAGACAATCATAAGGAGAGAACCAGACCAAAAGAATAAATCCAGAATTCAACTGAAGTGCCAACCCAGATAGTGTAGTTATGGCACCAGTACAGCTGGACTAACACCAAAAACAGTGGTAATCCAGAGCTAATACTTAATCAGAAATAATTCCAATGCAATCCCTTGTTAACCTTCCCAAGCTGCCTCCGCAAGGCCGCTCTGTAACTCATCAAGATATCACCACCACTATGTGCTAGCTTTGCTTCCTTTCGTAGGATTCAAGAACAGATTCACATACATCTCTCATCATTTTAAGTGCAGCTGGCTTATCAGTCACATTATTAAAGCCTAACTTCTCAATGAGCTGCTACAAAGACAACACGCCGGCAATAGCAGATATTCTTCATACCATTGTTGCTTCACAAATAAAATAAATATTGGTACTTTTTGGTTTGATTAGTACTCATACGCATACAGTTGCAGAATTATGTAGAGCAGACGTGAATACTAACATCTCATATTGAACTCCTCGTGGCCTTCTAGCTCTGGGTGTCACCATCACGATCACCCATCGTCTTCATCATCCGACATCTTCACAATAAAATCAGAGTAAGAAACATTGTAGTCATGAACTACATTATGCGAAATTATCAAAAACAAGAGATACTACATTAGCAGTGCATGGCTCCTCCATGGCCTCCCGGAGGAGGGGAACCAGGCGACGCCCGCTGGCTCGACTTCGCCCAAACGTAGACGCCGCCAAGGGAGGGCGCACTGGCCGGGGTTCGCGGTGGGCAGCACGGGGAGCGGGGCGCTGCCGAGGGATGTCGCCCTGTGATGCAGTGGACGAGGCGAGCGGGCGGCGCGCTCACGAGTATCCCGCAACGGACGAGGGGCGGCGGCCGTGGGCCGGGGTCTCCGGCAGCGGGCGAGAGCGACGGCCTCTGACAGCGGGCGGGGTCGCGCGGGTGTCGGGCAGCCGACGGGGCGTGCGGCGGCGAGCGGGCATGGCCGAGGACACGGAGACGCGGCCCGCATCGGAGGGTCCGGAGGAGAGGGAGGAGGGCGAGATCAAGGACGACGACTCCTCGTCGGCGGCACCGCGCGGCACGCTGGGCAAACGCCGCATCCGCTGGACGACGCTAGGATTTCTGGACGTTCTAGGATGGGAGGAGATCGGGAGAAAGAACAACCTGAACCAGGGACGAGAGCTCCAGATCTAATCGCCGGTGAAGACGCGTGTGATTTGGTTTAGAATAGTAATCGTGGGTCGTTAGGAAGGGTTTTTAGCGGCAAGATAAATACTCTAATTTTTTGGTGGGAACACAAAATATTGGCGCAAACTACAGTAAACCAAAATTATGTGGTGGGAAAATAAATTTTTTGGAGGGAATGTTTAGAATAATGAAATAAGTTGGAAAAAATAATATTTCAAAGCAATATGAGATATATATGTTGCTAAATCGTCTCACGATCGTCATCTTCCCTCCGAACTAGATCGCGAGATTCCTGATGAAATCGTCCCACGTCCGTCATCTTCCCTAAGTCCGGCGGTAGGCGGCATGCGGGAAGCCCGCATCCATGGCCGGTGGAGAGGCTCGAGCTCGCGGGCGAAGGTCGGGTAAAGGGACAACGGAACTGCTTGGTCAGCACCGAGGATGGAGGAAGCGGGCGACGGGAGCCATGGCCGACCAGGAGCGGCGTGCAAGGTCAAAGGGGCGGCTCACCAGCCAGGGCTTGCCGCCCGGGTCAGGACGGCACGAGCTGCAGCCTGATAGGGGTGGCCATCGCGCAAAAGTAGGGTCGCGACCGGTGCTAGCGCGTTGTCGCCGGACGACCCGGTTGTAGGTACAACCAGGTTTGCACTACAATTTCAAGAATCATCAGCAAAAACTTGGCTAGTTTTGAACTACAACTCACAGAAACCTCATGTGGCCCTCGCTTTAAAACTACTAGGTAATACTCTTGCCTTGGAACACAAGTACAAATGGGATGGGTTGGTGAGACGGTCGATCTATATCAGTCTCGATCTCCCATTTTGATCTTGAGATGGGGTGATCTCAACATCTTTCATCTTACCAAATAGTCCATGGAGGGTTCCTCCGCGCCAGAGTAGGTCCAACATAATCATGTCATTTTTGTTTCAACGAAAAACATAAAAATTCAACTATGTATATTAACAACCAATCCAATTTCGTTTTGAGATCTGTTGTGTTAGCAACGTGTTGTTTCATCATGGATCTACAATTATGTATCTTTGTTTACTCCCTAGTTGCCGTGACAAAATTGAAACTTGGGATATATGTCAAATATTTGTGCCCTTGGCCGTCAGATCCGTCCTGCATCGGATACACGCACGAGGGGGTGAAGGGGCCTTGGCGACGCTGCCGCTGGCCCGGCTTCACCCGGTCACGCCCTCTGGCAGCGACAGGGGAGGGGAGGAGCAGACGGCAGGGCATTGGGAGGTCTCTAGGGATCCCTCCCGTCGTCGTCCGCAGCTCGCGCCACCTGGTGCTTGGGACCACGGATCCGGTGAGATAGCCGCCGCTACCAAGACCCAGCACACCCCACCACCGGAGGCCACATCCGTGTCATCCACCTCCCAACGTAGCCGCTAGGAAGCCGAATCGCGCTGTCACGACCCACCGCATCGCGACGCCCTTATCCGTCAGATCCGTCCGGCATCGGATCCATCCACAAGGGGGTGAAGGAGCCCTGCCGCCGACGTCCTTGTTGGAATATCATGGTTTAGTTGCTATATCCACTTCTACTCGTATAATTGATGCTACTGTTGTAGTTTAATTTAAAAAAATCATCAAATTTGAAAAGAGTTCTTCAAATTTTAAAAAAAGTTAATCAATTTAAAAAAGTTCATTTATTTCGAAAAAATTTCATTTGTTTTTTAAAAAAGTTCATCAAATTTTAAAAAAGGTTCATTTATTTTTTTAAAGTTCACAAATTAGAAAAAAAATCATCAATTCTGAAAAAATCTTCACGAATTTGAGTAAAAGTTGATGGATTTCAAAAAAAAGATTCATCAGTTTTAAAAAAAGTTCATAAATTTGAAAGGAATCCGCACATTTAGGAAAAATGATAAAGGAAGAAAAAAACAGAAATACAGAATAAAAACGGCAGGAGAAAGAACACGAAATAACAGAACAAATAAAAGAAGTAAAAAAAAGCATGTATATTACAACCGATGGGATAGCCTAGTGGTTTGTGTTATTTTCTTTTGTACGGAGATATCATCGGATCGATCTTGTCAGCTGCACTTTTTTGTGAGTTTGACAAAAAGAAATACAAAATTATACAACTATGACCGGATTGATCCTGTCAGCTGCACTTTTTTTGTGATTTTGATGAAAAGAAATACAAACTTATACAAAATTATAATACAAAAAAAAACAGATACAAAAAAACGCAGCGGACCAAAGTATACAAACATATACGTCTGCTATTTCAAACAAACGACGCAATGGAGCAAAGGCAACTTGAGGAACGGGCGCACACTGCGCTGCTGCGCTGGGCCGGCCCATGTAAGGTGAGCCCTTCCTCGAGCGCAGTTAACTGCTCGGTCGGTCCCCCCTCGACGGTTGACTTTTCCAAAAAAAAAGAAAAAAAAGAGAAAAAACCGCAAAAAGATAAAAAATAGTGATTTTAAAAAGTTCACGGTTTTTTAAAAAAATGTTCACGAAACTGAAAAAAATTTCACCAATTTTGAAAAATGTTCATCGAAATAGAAAAAATTTAACAAATTTGAACAAAATGTCATCTAATTTTTTTTAAAAAAAATTCAATTATTTCCAAAAAAAGTTCATTGAATTTTAAATAAAGTTCATCAATTTGTAAAAAAGTTCACAGAAAATGAAAAAAGTTCATTATGTTTAAGAAATGTTCGTTCTTTTTTGGAAAAATAAACAACAATATGAAATAAAAGAAAAAGGAAATAAAAACCAAACTAAACTAAACCAGAAAGAATTAAGAAAAAACCCGGCTTCAGCGAACTGAATAAAGAACAAGACGTCCAAAATGGGGAATACGGCGCACAAGCAGTGAAGTACTCCAATTGGTTGCGCAGGTAGTGGCGGAAGAAAGAGAAGTCTCGAGTTCGAATCTTCATGTCGTACTTTTTTGGAAATTAACTGAAAATGACATAAACATGTAAAAATGGGCTGGCCCATGAAGGAGCGACGGGTGTGCGCCTATGACTGTAATCGGCGACGTTTAGGGAATGCCGGTTCTTGCGCGTTTTTCAATCCCTTTTATTTTACCGAAGTTTTGCAATTAACTTATGGTATAAAAGAATATATATGCCTCCCGTAAGTACTAGGAACTAACTCATGTAGTGACATAGCGGTCAGAGTGCTTGAGCAGTAAGCGGCCTCTCCAGGTTCAAATCCCAGCAGGAGCACTTGCCTTTGTTTTTTGTAAATTTTCTTTTTTGGGAAGACTCCTTTTTGGAAAATAGGGGATATACATGTTATTAAATAGTAAAAACTAAGGGTTTTTTTTCGTAAAAGAACATGCCATGTTAGCACCTAACAGGCGGGCCCCAATGGTCAGATACATCATCAATACGCTGTTATACGCAGTTTAGATCATTTCGTAACAGACTGCCCCAGACATGATACTGACACATAAAAATTACAAAAAGTGGTACCAATCTGCATGTACTGCCCCAGTTGTGATACTTCCATTCAATTAACTCACTAAGAATTAACTCATGTAGTGGCGCAGCGGTCAGAGTGCTTGAGCCGTAAGCGGCTTCTCCAGGTTCAAATCCCGGCAGGAGTACTTGCGTTTGGTTTTTGTAAATTTTCTTCTTTGAGAAGACTCTTTTTTGGCAAGTAGGGGATATACATGTTATTAAATAGTAAAAACTAAGGGGGTTTTTTTCCGTAAAAGAACATGCCATGTTAGCACCTAACAGGCAGGCCCCAATGGTCAGATACATCACCAATACGCTGTTATACGCAATTTAGATCATTTCGTAACAGACTGCCCCAAACATAATACTGACACGTAAAAATTACAAAAAGTGGTATCAATCTGCACGTACTGCCCCAGTTGTGATACTTCCATGCAATTAACTCATTTTCGATTTCCATATGACAAGTCCCTGTTTCGGCAGAAAACACCCTAGTTTTAAAATGGCAACAACTTGACCATTTCAAATCCAAATTTAACAAATTAAATATATATTCCTATCAAGAAAGTGTGTCCTATCCATTCATAAACTTTTTCCATTGTTTTGATTAATTGAAATTGGTGCAATTAAAATAATTACTCCTTAAAGCTTGCAAAAATCATAGCTTAATATCTATAAATTTGAATAATATATTTTTCACTGTTTTACTTGTAACTAATGCAACGGCACACTGATGTTGCAATATATTTCCGAATATTACCACAAATAGTTATTCTGTTGAAATACCTCATCTCCATTACACCAAATTTTCTTCTTTGGGAAGACTCTTTTTTGGCAAATAGGGAATATACATGTTATCAAATAGTAAAAACTAAGGGGGTTTTTTTGTAAAAGAACATGCCATGTTAGCACCTAACAGGCGGGCCCCTATGGTCAGATACATCATCAATACGCTGTTATATACAGTTTAGATCATTTCGTAACAGACTGCCCCAGACATGATACTGACACGTAAAAATTACAAAAAGTAGTACCAATCTGCACGTACTGCCCCAGTTGTGATATTTCCATGCAATTAACTCACTAAGAACTAACTCATGTAGTGGCGCAGCGGTCAGAGTGCTTGAGCCATAAGCGGCCTCTCCAGGTTCAAATCCCGGCAGGAGCACTTGCGTTTGGTTTTTGTAAATTTTTTTCTTCGGGAAGACTCTTTTTTGGCAAATAGGGGATATACATGTTATTAAATAGTAAAAACTAAGGGTTTTTTTTCGTAAAAGAACATGCCATGTTAGCACCTAACAGGCGGGCCCCAATGGTCAGATACATCATCAATACGCTGTTATACGCAGTTTAGATCATTTCGTAACAGAGTGCCCCAAACATGATACTGACACGTAAAAATTACAAAAAGTGGCACCAATCTGCACGTACTGCCCCAGTTGTTATACTTCCATGCAATTAACTCATTTTTGATTTCCATATGACAAGTCCCTGTTTTGGTAGAAAACACCCTAGTTTTAAAATGGCAACAACTTGGCCATTTCAAATCCAAATTTAACAAATTAAATATATATTCCTATCAAGAAAGAGTCTCCTATCCATTTATAAACTTTTTCCATTGTTTTGATTAATTGAAATTGGTGCAATTAAAATAATTACTCCTTAAAGGTTGCAAAAATCATAACTTATTATCTATAAATTTGAATAATATATTCTTTCACTGTTTTACTTGTAACTAATGCAATGGCACACTAATGTTGCAATATATTTCCGAATATTACCACAAATAGTTATTCTGTTGAAATACCTGGTCTCCATTACAACAAATTGGCTGTCTCGCGCAACGGAATTTGTTTGTCGCAATATCTCTACCATATTGCAACGCCGATGTAGTTTGTTGCAATAGTTAGCCACTTTTTGCAACAATATTTGTAACTAATGCAACTTTACACCGATGTTGCAATATCTTTTCGAATATTGCCACAAATAGTTATTCTGTTGAAATACCTAGTCTCTATTACAACAAAATGACTGCCCTCACGCAACGAAATTTGTTTGTCGCAATACCGCTACCATATTGCAACGCCGATACAGTTTGTTGCAATATGAGGCCAGTATTGCAACAAAGTTAGTATTTATCGCGACGAAACTAAGTTACGGCAATATGTGCCGCCTATTACCACAACCGGAGAACTTGTGGTAATATTGCACTTTATTGCAACAAAACGTAGTTGTAGCAATAAATTTTGTTGCAATAGACTGGAATCCTTGTAGTGTTATCACATTAAATAACATGATTCCACCACCATTTCCTGGGATTCCTTACATAAAACTTTCTTTGCTCCAAAAGACATCACCTGCGGAATACGGACAAAAAGTAATGCACGAACATGGTAAAATTCCACAAAGCCGAGCATGTAGGCATAAAACAACTATCAAAATCAGCACATAAATTGGAATCGTCGGACTCAAAAGTGCGAATTGAAATGAAAAGATTAAAAAACAACATCTCTTGAATCTCCATCTTTTCATGTCAGCGAATGAGTGGCGAGCGGTGGCCCGTCCAGTCCGGCCACTGTCGGACGTCGAACTCGTCCATCTTGTCCCATGGCAACCAAATTGGATTAGGGCCAACCCCTACTTCCACTAGTTTTCCTCGAAGAATTTGAAACCATGCACTAGTGTTACTGACTGAATTAGAGTAGGGCAACGAAATAGGGGCAGATCCGTGACCTGGAGCAACGCTCACATACCTAAAATCCAGTGGCATCAACTTCGCAGGAATTTGAGCACGTTTGCATCTCAGATAGCTCACAACAACATCCAGCTTTGATCTCTGTCTCTTCACCTTGTTTTTCCCAGCTTGCTTTTGAGCACGATCCAATGCATCCCCAAAGGTAACCAAAAAAGGGGTTTAACACTCCTGATCCTCCTCACCATTAGAACAAACATCATCTTCATCCAATTGCTGCGGCACCCAAAATCAGCCACCTGGTCAAACAACATCAAGGGATTCCGGTGCATCTCCACCTCCACGCCCACCAAGACTTGCAATGGAGGAATCCAGCACCCTAGCTTTGCGATGCGGATCCTCTGATTTCGCCCTCCTTGCTCCGCCCAAAGGATGAAACCTACAAGCGGTGAAGGAGGGGACGGCAACATCCTTGCACTCTCTCATTCCGTGCCCTCGAAGTAGATCCGCCTCGCCAGATTCTCTTGCTCTCGATATGCTTGTGCGCAACAGAGCTGTGCATACCTATCCCATCCAGATCTCGAGATCCGGTCTTCCTCTGTCGCCTGCAGCGCGGCCTTCCACTCTCGCACGCACAGGTCCACGAGAAGGCGTCATCGCGAAGTCGCACATCCCTCTCCAACCACCGTCGCTCTCTCGTCGCCTCCAACACCTCCTGCGGCATCGAGCAAATCGGCCGCAGCATCTCCGGGAACGCCTCGTAGACGAAGGGGAGCGGCGTCTCGAGGCGCCTCCAACTCCTGTCGCGCGAGGGGGGGATGTTGGACCCACGGATCCATGCCGGCGAGGAAGCATATCGGTGGAGGAAGCGGCGGCGGGAGCGGCGATGATGCGGGGATGGGAGGTCGCGGGAGCATTGGTAGACCCGACTGACTAGAAGCCCGAAACACAAACCGGCAAGTTAGGCAAATTATAAGATTTATTTATACTAATTTCAGAAAATAGAAGGATGTCAATATTCATGCACAAGCTCATTCCACCCACATATAGCAAGGTGAAAACACTCTGCATGCTTCCTGCGCATCTGACCAGGGCACGCCCACACGTCACCTAGACCACCCGATGACCAAATCGGACGGCTTGGCAGGGTGGGTACGTAGTAAGAGTGAATCTGGGAATATGGTATAACCGCGGACGTGTTGTTTAGCAACTAGTAATGCCCTTGCCAATATTCTTAATGACCGTCCCACTGTATCCATGCTAGCTTTTCTTGCCAACGCAGCTTTTATGCATGCATGCTGGCGTGCTTTAATTTGGCCCCTGTTTTAGCCCTCGTTGATCATCATCCGTTCATGCTATTAGTAACCAATAATGTTCCTGCCAAATGGTGCTGGATGACAACCGGAGCCATTGTTATCTCGTGTTAATGTGCATCCTCTTTTAGCCCGTCGATCGCCCGTGGAACCAAGAAATACGAGTGCACTTTCGTCTCGATTACCTCCACGTGATCCATTCGTTGTGCTGCTGCAGGAGAATCCGAACCATCTCTTGTGAATCGCTGGCCGGTCGGTAGCATGACTTCGCCGCCGGCGCCTGGGAGGTCGGAGCACGCCGGCGGTGGCGGCCAGTTCCACGTGCTCAACTCCAGCAGCGGCGGCGGCTCTGACGCTGGGCAGACCAACGGCGCGGCGTATCGGCAGCAGCTGCCTTCTCCACGGGCCGCTGCACCCGCCAACGCCGCGGCGTACCGGCAGCTGCCGTCTCCACGAGCCGCCTCTCCTGCCAACGCCGTCACGCAAGGTAACGGCGTGACGGCGTATCGGCAGCTCCCGTCTCCGCGAGCCGCCGCTCCAGTGAACGGCGCGACGGCGTTTCGGCAGCTTCCGTCTCCGCGAGCCGCCGCTCCGGCGAAAGGCGTCGCACAAGCGAACGGCGCGGCGGTGCATCGGCAGGTTCCGTCTCTGCGAGCCGCCGCTCCGGCGAAAGGCGTCGCGCAAGCCAGCGGCCGGCAGCTTCCGTCTCCGCGAGCCGCCGCTCCAGCGAACGGCGCCGCACAAGCAAACGGCGCGACGGCGTATCGGCAGCTTCCGTCCCCGCGAGCCACCGCTCCAGCGAACGGCGTCGCGCAAGGGAACGGCATGGCGGCGTATCGGCAGCTGCCGTCTCCGCGAGCGACCGCCCCGACGAACAGCGCGACGGCGTATCGGCAGGTGCCGTCTCCGCGGGCCGACGCCTCGGCATTGTGGCGTTCGACGCCGGTGCGCGCCATGACCACCTACGGCCCTCCGGCCACCGGTGCCGCCCCGCCGGTGCCCATAGCCATGCGGGCTCCGTCCACGCAGTCGATGCCGTCGCCGCACCTGCTGCAGCAGCTCATGGTCTTGGCGGGGTGGGGCGCTTCTTCCAGACCGCCGTGGCTGCAGAGCTACGTGCAGGGCACGCCGCCGCCGTTCTCCACCTCAGGGAGAGGCCGTGGGATGCAACAACCTTTTGCGTCTTCACGGATACCACGGATACCGGGGGCTAGCGCCAGCGGCACCACCGTAACCGTGCAGAGAGACGCCGGCGGCGATCATCTTCCCAAGGATACTGGCGCTGGCCGCGGCAAACCCGCGAGCGAGAGGTCGCTCCAGATCGTCCCTGCTGACGATGGTGCCGGGCCCAGCAAGAACGTGCCACCGATCGGCGGCAACGGCGATGGGGCTGGCAAGAACGTGACGCCGGTCGCCGGCGGCAACGGCGATACCGCCGTGGCGCTTCTGGGCCCTGTGCTTGCTATTCCGTCCACCGGCGTCGTCCGCAAAGGGAAGGCCGCCGCTAAATCGCCGAACGGACGCCTACGGAAGCCGCGCGCGCCCAAGGGGAGCAGCACTCTGGCGGGACCCAAGAAGGTCCCCGGCAGGAAACCCGCCGCCGACAAACCGGCGCCCACGAACCCCGGCGCCCAAGGCAACGACCAGCCCAAGACCGTCTCGCCTCCAAGCAGCGGCAGGAAGAGGAGGAACGCCGCCCCGGCCGCGGCCTCGCCATCGCCGACGCCGAGCAGCGCCACACGGTGCAGCCTCGTCGCCAGGATGAACGACAGCAACAGCACGCCCGGCACGACGGCGGCGGCGCCAGAAAAGAAGCACACAGTCCTGACATGGCTGATCGACGCCGGCGTGCTTCAGGAGAAAGAGCAGATCTTCTACGTGCCGGGGCCGGAGGACAAGGCGAGCATCAACGCGAAGGTCGTGTCCGGCGCGGTGACCAGAACGGGTATCAAGTGCAGCTGCTGCGACGGCGCGGCGGCGATGGCGCTGCCGGCCTTCGCGTCGCACGCCGGCTCCGCGGACGGGCCCGCGGCGCCGTGGGAGAGGCTGCTGCTGATGTCCGGCAAGCCGCTGCTGCTGTGCTTGCGGGAGGCGTGGGATCTGGAGCGCGTGAAGATCTTCCGCGCCGAGGAGGAGGCGCGAGCGGCGCTGGAGCAGGACCGGGAGCGGAGCGCGCAGGCGAAGAAGCGGTCGCTGCTGCTGCTCGCCAAGCAGGGGAGGAAGGGAGGAGCCCGCGCCCTCGCCGTCGACGGCGGCGGCGACCGGAGCGACGACGCGTGCGGCGTGTGCGCGGACGGCGGGCAGCTGCTGTGCTGCGACAGCTGCCCGTCCACCTTCCACCCGGAGTGCGTCGGCGTGCAGGTCCCCGACGGCTCCTGGGCCTGCCACTACTGCCGCTGCTTCCTCTGCTCCGCCAGCGACGGCGCCCCGTCCACCTGCCACCAGTGCGCCCGCAAGTGTAAGCAGTCCGCCATGGTCACCGCCATGATCATCTCTCATACTGACGAAAATTGCTGACTGACAACGCCGCTGCATGCACGCATGCAGATCACAACCACTGCCGCACGTCGCTGTTCGCCGGGAACGAGATCGGGCCCTTCTGCAGCGAATCCTGCAACAAGGTGGAAACAGCCGCTGAAACATACACTTTTGCTTTCAGCAATACTCTTATAGTACCACTACTACTGCCACAGTGAGTGACATTGACAGAGAGTGTGGGCTTTATGATTTCAGATTGCCGCGAAGCTGACCGAGATGGCGGGGGTGACGAACACCGCCGATGAAGACGGTTACTCCTGGTCCCTGTTGAAGATCCAGAAGGACACCGGGGACTCCGCCGACGTTCTCGAGTGCAACGCGAAGCTGGCTGTGGCTCTCGGCGTGTTGGATGAGTGCTTCAACCCTGTCAAGGACCGGCGCACCGGCATCGACATGCTGCACCAGGCCGTCTACAGCCTCGGGTAAGCTCAAGCTCTCTCTCTCTCTCACAGTGTCACTCCAGGCAGGCAAATGAATATTCATCCGGGGGTGGCACTGCTGTCTGAAGAAAACTTAGATTGGTTGCTTCAGAGTGGCCTGTTATCTGAAGATCAGACTCAACTCTGATCTGTTTCTGATGACGATGGTGTTTGTTGGGCATGTAGGTCCGAGTTGAAGCGCCTGAGCTATGAAGGTTTCTACACCATGGTGCTGGAGAAGGACACAGAAATAATCTCGGTGGCCCTCTTAAGGTATCCTTCGCTGCACCTATGTACATTAGAGATTTTTTTGAGGCAAAAAAAAGATACAGTGATTGTAAGTAGTTTATAGATATAATTTATGATTTCAAGATGTGTACTATACATTTTTCCGAAAGAACAAAAGATGAAAATATATTAAAGATTTTTTTTGGAGGCAAAAAAGTAAACAGATACATTTTCTTAAAATGTTACAAACATATTTTATATTTTATGAATGGTACGATTTTTAAATTACACAAACTTTTTTTACCTGGTATAATATTTTTCAAAAATGTCACATACTTTTTGTTAAACGCATGAACCAATTTTTTAATGCTATATTTTTTAAAAAATCACAGTACAAAAAATGAACACCACATATTTTTAAATTCTCAGTGAACCATTTTCTGGAAATTATGTATATTAAGTTATTTATAAATGTTATATGTATTCACTTTTTTTGGAAAATATATTAAAAAGATCAAAAGCAGTACATTTAGGGCATCCTTGAGGCGAGGCTCGCTTGTGTCTCAACACAGCTGCGCACGCACATGTATGGTGATGTCCACATAGTGTTGGGCTTTTGCGTGTAAGCAAGGGTGGGTGTTTGTTCCCAACTGATGATGGAGGCAAATGTGTGGTTTCTACAAGTGTCCAATAAGAGAACGGTGCATAGCTCAGTTGGCAAGGCGCGGGAATTCGCAGCCAGCCCACCAGTGTTCGAGTGTCGGCTCATGTGCTTGGTGCTCACGGAGTTTTCCTCTATGAGAAAATGCCAACATGCTAGTCTAGACCGGATTGGTCTTGTTTTTTTTAACAAGTGTCCAATAATCCTGCAATTCAACATAAAATAAAAAAATAGCTGGAGTATTTTTTAGCCTGCATGACATAAATAGAAATGACCACACACAAATATATGTGTAAGCAATATTTTGGTCATATCCAAGGTAGCCATGTCCACATCACCAACCAACCTTTTTCCTTCCATTTTTCATTTTTTTATAACGTATTCCCCAACCAAATCTACAATTTCCCATAAAACAAAATGTAGAAAACATTTGGCTAGCCAAATGAGTGTCAAGTAGATGACAAGACAATGATACTACTCTTAATTTGCTTGAGCGTGTTAGCTGCATGTACTGCAACTTTGGAGGCTGATGGAATTTGATGTGAATAGTGTATACATATTTATGAAGCAGGAATGAGACATTAGGTTTCTGTGATATCCTAGCCTTTTTAAGCTTCCAATCTAGTACTACATAGCATCCAAAACCCAAAAATCTATGCATCCAAAACCAATAAGTTTGTCTCTTAATTTACTTTGCAGATTCCATGGCAACAAACTCGTAGAGATGCCGTTCGCGGGCACGCTGCCGCACTACCGGAGGCAGGGGATGATGGGCCGCCTCGTCAAGGCCGTCGAGCAGGTGGTTCACAGATCAACAATTGTTTCTCCAGCGGGGATCTTGTAAATTTTGATCTGACGCATGCGCATCACTTGTGTTGCCAGGTGCTGGCGACGGTGCAGGTGGAGAAGCTGGTGATTCCGGCGGTGACCGAGGTGGTCGAGACATGGAAGAGGTCCTTCGGTTTCGCGCCCATGGAGCCGCGGCTGAGGGAGGAGACCAAGAGGCTCAGCATGGTCGTCGTCACCGGAACCGTCATGCTGCAGAAGCACATTGCCAGGCAGCAGACTGCACACGGCGACGAGGAGAACCAGGCGCCGCCGATGACCGAGGACGAGCTGGCGTTCCTGGAGATGAGCTGGCCGCTCTCCAGTTTCACCGACCTCGTGGCCGGGATTGCGTTCCCGCCGCCGTCTGGTGTCGACCCGCTGGCCACCGCCGTGAGGGGGCTAGGTATGGGTGCCCCGGGGACGGGCGGCCGGCGGTCCTGCGGCGGCGAGGCAGTGGGCTCGAGCGTGTTCCAGATGCCTAGCTATGCGCCTGCTGCGCACGGCGCCAGTCTACGCCTCGGCATGAACAAATAATCATGCCGGTGTTCGTGCAATGACGAGGAGACTTCTGAAGATTCTTTGCGCCTTTCTTTATTTGATTTGAGTATTGAAATTTATAGCTACATGTTGTTTGTTTCGAAAAGGCGAAAATTTTACCGATTACTCTGAAATTTGGGCATTTGGACTGACCACCCTTGAAGTTTTGACATTTGGAACTTATTTACATCAATATATGCTTATCTTGGACATGGTTTGGGAATTCCAGTTTATGTTATAAGGGGATATATATTGCTTTTCTTTTTAACAGCACGGCTTGTGGAATTTTTTCTGGGGAACTTCTGAATCTTTGTCGTACGTCATTTACAGTATAGTAGTTTCTAGATGATGCATAATAAGGCTCCTAGGCTAGGTGGATTTCCCTTCTAACTTTGCCAACAGTATTGGCATTTATTACCTCTGGACACTGGGGGTTCAGTAACGGAGTATGTAATAACTGATAAAGTCGTTGCATCAGTTCAAACTGCATTTACTAAAGGTAGGTTCTGCTAAGGCATCCTTCGTTGCACTATTTTGTTGTACATTTTCCAATAAAAAGTGCATTGTATATTTTTTTTCTAAAGAATGTGCTTTGCCTTTCCTGTAGGGGCCTGAAAACTTAGTTATCTTGTGGGCGTTCGAGACTTTTAGTTGCATCATTTGTAATAATTCTGCTGCGGCTACTTCTAACTGGAGCCGAGAGCTGTAAATTGTATGCTTTGGTTGCCTTTGCTTTTTCAATAAAAAGTTGGGGCAGGGGGGCAACCCCTTTCGTTTCAAAAAAAAAAAGTGTTGTACACATTATTTTTGAGGAAAAAAAATACTGTCCACATACAGTAACTTCAAGTTGAGATGGGCCTCGTGGTTTAGCTGAGTTTCCTTCCTGTGTACAGGATTTGGGTTGTGCATCTTTGGCTACGTGACTTCCATTATCAGAGATTAGTATAGTACTCTCTGTCTCAAATTACTTGTCACTCAAATTATAGTTCTACATACATACATACATTTCTATTCATTTTCGCAACAAGTAATTTGGTACGGTGGGAGTAGTTTCCAGATGAACCGTAATGGGGCTGCTAGGCTAGATGGCTTTTTCGTAGAATTTTAGAAACTCTATTGGCATTTTGTTGGTGATGATATCTTATTCATGTTTAATGAATTTTATCACGAGAGGAAATAATCGACTACAATAACCGTCCGATCCTGAAAAGGCACTCACGTCACTCTCTACGGAGGGCGGCACAAACGACCCCAACCACTGTTGCCCAGTCCATTCCCTCCTCTCACCGGACATGGCCGCTGCCAGATGAAGACATCGGGCGAAGCCTGCCTCGGCGAACGGCGGTGGTAGAGCAACCCCCTTCTCGTGTGGCCTGTCGCCCTCGCCGACATAGCATACTCACAAAACGATAGCTAAAGCCGGGGCGACGGATCTAGTGGCGACCTTCCTCGGCGGCAGGCGAGGAGGTTCAGCGTGATAGTTCAAGGGGCGGTCCGACATGCGAGAAATTTGAGCTCGGTGCCCGGTTCTGGTGGTCATGTCGGCAGCTCGTCATGCTCAGAGCACGGTTAATAATATAGCCGGCCGGTGGCTATAACATGTTGCCATGTCATCTATATATAGTCAAGGTAATAGTCAACATGTATAGTAGTGAGCTACAAGAAAGTACTACTTTTTTATCATATGATCCACCATACACTCTCACATAGCTTCTTGGAACCCGTGCTACAGCCGACTGTAAATCTATAACCCGCTTATCTTCTCTCTCCTCTTCTCTCTCACCCAACTCAACAAAGATATAGTATTTTAAGTCTTACAGCCCGCCTACGTCACCTTATTATACTTGCTCTCATGAGACGACATCCATCTGATGGCGGCAGGCGCTCGGCTGCTTGGCTGTAGCGCTCGGAATTGGGGCGGCGGCCCCTGTTTGCATCCCGGGACATGAGGCGCGCTAGGCTCTCTGCTCGGAGGTGAACCACGGCGGTGAGGTGTTGGACTTCCGCGAGCGCGGTGGCCGGCCAGCAGCACTACGGTGCACGGCTTGCTGGTGGTGATCCAGATCCGGCCAGCCAAGTCGGGAGTAATGCACGCTATGCTCCAGCGACCTCCTATGGCCCCACGATGGTGGTGGTCACCACAAGATCTTCAGGAGTGTTCATCTCTCAAGATCTAGTGGTTCACTTCAGCGGTGAGATGCAAATTATGGTCGGCGACTTGACGCGGAGGAATGGTTGTGCAACGACGACGGTTGCATTGCATGTAGATGTTGGGATCATAGAAGTGGTGGCAGCAACACTTGAGTGAGTTCGATGGTAATGCTACTCGAGCACCCGATCACGAGCTCCGGTATGGAAGTCTAGGCCTAACCCGAGCTGGTTATACTTCGTAATGGCAATGTTTTTTTACATCGTTATTTTGTTGAAGGCATTGCTCGGATACACTCGAATTGATTCTTTAGGGTGAAAACCAAGATTCTGGCTTAATGTTTGGATCCGGTGATGATGGCGCTTGAGTGTCACTTCCTTATTGAAGCAATTGCTATTAAAAGAACCTCCTCGTATGTGCGGTTTCATGAGATGGTTTGTGGGGATATGATCATTGTTGTAGTTTCCCGATCGCGGATTTAATCGCTTTGGATTTTTCTTCTTTTCTCACCTACTCATAGCTTTCGTCTTATATGACCTTTTCATTTGCCGGCATGCCTTTTATGTTCATGCATTGGTGTTGGCTGTGTGCATTCTAACTATTCGGAGATTGTGTGTGCTCTTTGGGTTGTATCCTCTTGATGCTCTTTTTTAGACAATAAAACTCACCCTTTGTCCTAACACTGGGATTTCTCACTGTAATTATGGTGTTTTAACTTTGTAACCCTTTTTTGCAAGCATTTTAACATTCAAACTCATGATCATACTACTACCACTGACATTGGCGCTGACAGTTTGGACTTGCTTATTTTAGATTATAGCGAAGCCGTCAGAGATGGCGGGAGAGATGAACAGTGTCGCCAAATACAACTATTCATGTCCTATGCTTAAGGTTGAGGACACCAGGAACCCTGTAGAGGTGTTAGAGTGCAATACGAAGCTGGCGGTGGCACTGGGCGTGCTGGATGAGTGTTTCAACCCTGTCAAGGACCTGAGCATAGGCATCGACATGCTCCACCGGGTCGTTTACGGGCCTCGGGTATGTTAAGCCAAAGCACTCTCTGTCAGGCAAAGGAACAAGCCTCAGAGTAACACTGCAATCTAAAGATCAGGATCAATCTATATTGTTTTCAGCTTTCTATGTGTTTAGCATGATGTTGTTGATAAGATCGGAGTTCAAGCGGCTGAGCTACGAAGGGTTCTACACCATGGTGTTGGAGGACCCGGAGATCATCTCGGTGTCCCTGCTAAGGCATCCTTTGCTGCACTACTATATTGTATATTTCCCCATAAAGTGTGCTATACATTTCGTAGAAAAAGAGGGAAGCACATTACAATTACAACGATTTCAAGTCGAGATGGGCCTCATTTGTGGTTTAGTTGGGGCTCAGAGTGACACTGCTATCTCTACATCAGAATCAATTTCTATTGTTTTCGACAAATTTATTTTGTGATCAGTTGTGTTGGAAGCTAACTAGGAATAAAGAATTTACGGTCAAATCCATGTATTTGAATGTTATTAATTCTAGCTCTATTCCTAATTCGAAACATGTTTGGCACGTCAAAGTACCCTTGAGAGTTAAAGTGTTTATGTGGTTTGTACACAAACAAATCATTTTAACTAAGGATAACTTGATAAAGCGCAATTGACAGGGTTCCACTCGATGTAGTTTTTGTGATCGGGATGAATCCATCAAACACCTCTTTCATCATTGTCCCTTGGCAAAAATACTTTGACAGTCAGTTCATATACTCCTCCGAATAATATTAACATGTTATTTGGGACGTGGCTTGATGGAGTTGAGCCCCAAACAGCGAGACACATTCGTGTAGGAGTTTGTGCTTTATTATGGGCTATCTGGAATTAAGAAATGATTTGGTTTTTAACAGAACAACAAATACTCATTTTTTACAGGTTATCTTCCGAGCCACTGCGTTTAACCGTATGTGGTCGCTACTCACTCTGATGGAGGCCAGGGAGCGTTTGGTTACTGGATCTGGTAGCACAAGTTATTTTCAACCGGTTTGGATGGCGGTCATGTAATAGAATAGACAATTAGTTTTCCTATCTTTGTTCTGCTAGCCGGTTGTGGCTTCATCTTTTGTTTTTTAGCTCTGTGTGAACACATTTTGTTTTTCCTTTTTTGAGACTTTGAGACCTCTGTCAAACTTTTTGCTTGATAATAAAGGTGGCTGTATGCATCGCTCTGATACAGAGGCCAGGGATATCCCCTTTTGGGAAGAAAATGATGTTGAGAAGATAGGAGTTCAAGCGGCTGAGCTACGAAGGATTCTACACCAAGGTGTTGGAGGACCCGGAGATTGTCTCTGTGTCCCTGCTAAGGTATCCTTCACTGCACTAGTTTTTCTAGAAATGAAGGAGAGCCCTTGGCCTTTGCATTTGGACAATGCATGAAACCACTTTATTAATTATTCACACAAGACTTTACAAAGTCATACAACAGTAAGACTAAAGCCACTGTTTATGCAACATTTGTCGCTACTCCTATCCAGTTAATGTAGGGATGCTGATAGTCTGGGCCTAATACCAAACAGACCTTACAGCCAAACCTAACATCTAAGACCTGAGGTCCCAATCAGGACCCCTGCCGTTTGCCGGGTATGGGGCATCCACCAGTCCGATGCACTCCTCAACCAAGACGCCTGCCGTGTATGAGGCCGCCGCAGCCACCTGCCACCAATCCATCTTCAGTGTTGTACTGTTGCATCTACCTTGTCCGGCCTAGCTACCGTCGACGCCACCACGACGCCAGACATCGCCACCATCCTGCGCTCGTCCATCATCACACGCCCACCGGCGAGACCCCGCTGCTCCATGCCGCTGAGACCCGGCCGTTGTCGACATGCCAGATGCCACGCCGCTCCTCCGACGCGGAACACCATCTTCTGCCACTGGTCCCACCCCCTCCGCCTGCAGTTCCTCAAACGGAGCACCCCAAACACCCCAGGCGCCGCCTCCAAGAAGGGTATGACACACGCAGTGCCGCCGCCGCCCAATCTAAGGAGATTTAGGGTTTTCGCCCGGGCATGGGGTCGGGGCGGAGGGCAGGGACCTCGACTGCGCCTGCAAGTAGGAGAACGGCGACCCTGGTCGTCTCCACCATCGGGATGAACGAGTCATCCAGAGTTTCCTCCGGTCCGATGTCACCTCTACCAGTCCCCGCGAACACACCGAGGCTGACGACCGCGATCGTAAGCCACCAAGTGCAGCGGGAGAGAGCCTGCAGCGCGGAGGAGATCCACCGGCGACTCACCGCCCATGCAGTCAAGACGCCGTCCATCCACCACCCCGCGAACGTCGCCAGCCGAGGGCGCCGTCGCCATGCCTAACGGGGTCGCCGCCCCCGATCCAGGTTCCTCCATGAAGGCCGGAGTGGTGAGATCTGCCGCGAGCGACGAGATCCGGCACCGCGCGGCCGACGCCATCGCCCAAGCCCGCCGTTGACTTATCCTGCCGCTGCCGGGAGCCCGCACGCTGCGGGAGTCCCACACCCATGGATTTGGGCACCCATGCTCCGCCGCTAGTCCGCCGCCTCCGAGATCCGCCACACCGTCGGGAGGGCCGCACCCCGCGGACCAGGACGCCCGCGCCATCACGGATCCGGGAATGGGAGGAGAGACCCTGCCGCTGCCGTCGCACGCACTGGCTTTGCCCGGCACCGACCATCGGCAGCGGCAGAAGGGAAGAAGGGCGTTAGAGGGACTAGGCGGCGGCGGCGGAGCCCTCCCGAGTCACCGGCGCGGGCTAGTGTATTGTACATTTCCGCATATAAAAAGTGTACTACACATTTCTTAGTAAAAGTGGGAAGCACAGTATAAGTACAGTGATTTCAAGTCAAGATGGCCCCGTTTGTGGTCTAGCTGGGGCTCAGAGTGACACTGCTATCTGAAGATCAAAATCAATTTCTATTTTCTTGACCAATTTATTACGTATTTAGTATGATATTGTTGAGAAGATAGGAGTTCAAGCGGCTGAGCTATGAAGGGTTCTACACCATGGTGCTGGAGAAGGACCCTGAAGATGGTCTCGGTGGCCCTGCTAAGGTATTGTACATTTCCTCATAAAAAAGTGTATTATGCATTTCTTAGAAAAAGAGGAAAGCACAGTACAAGTATAGTGATTTCAAGTCGAGATGGGCCTCGTTTGTGTTTTAGCTGGGGCTCAGAGTGACTCTGTAATCTAAAGATCAGAATCAATTTCTATTTTTTCGACAAATTTCCGATGTGTTTTGTCTGTTGTTCTTGAGAAGAACGAAGTTCAAGCGGCTGAGGTACGAAGGGTTCTACAACATGCTGATGGAGAAGGACCCGAAGATCGTCTCGATGCAGGCCCGGCCCTGAGGGGGGGGGGGGGGGGGGGGGGGGGCAGGAACGGGGCTTGCTTGCTCCGCGAAAATACTCCCATCGGTGCTCTCCGGTACGTGGCGCTCATCCAACAATCCCACGCTGCTGTGCTCCTTTCCGCTTAAAAACCCAGCAATTAAACAAAACCGGCCGGCACCCGTTTCTTAATTAAACGTAGAAAAAGACCAGCCGCTCATTTCGTCTCCTCTCTTATCCACTCGCTTTCCCACAGGCAAAGCAGTAACTTCTCCACGGCCGGCGAACGCCGCGACGTTGATCTGCTTGCATGTCGGAGCAGGAGGGTCCGGGACATCCCCGCAAGCTGGCTCATCCAGCCGGTTGTCTTAGTCGGCGAGCGCTCCGTGGTCGCCCCGGCGCGGCGCTCGTCAGCGAACTGCGCACCAGCCCTGCGGCCACGGCGTCGCTCGCCCCGCGCGGCGCTCGTAGGCGAGCTTCGCGCCGTTCCTGAGGTCGCAGCCTCCGTCGCCCGGTGCGGCGCTCGTCGGTGAACTACGCGCCGTCCCTCCTCGGCGGTCACCTTCGTGGCCCTGTTCGCCGCGTCCACCGCGACCCAGCTACTGAGCTTCCAAGACTTGCCGTGCTAGAAGGTACGATCGTCCAATTACTCAACTAGATGGTTGCTGCTCTTCTAATTTCTCAACCAAATGCTTCTTTTGTCCGTGTGAGGTGGGTGAGATGCAAGCAACTATGCTTTTGGTCTGACTTGATTAAGCTACGCATGTCAATCAACCAATACACTTACACCTTAAATCTATGCTTTTGGACATCAAGTATGCATTGCTCTCACTTAATTAAGTTGTGCATTCGATCGATATGCACAGACTCCCCATAAATCCAGCAATATAATACAAGTTTTTAGGATAGCCAAAAAAAATATGAGTCTCTGACAACGATGGCAGATTAAGTTGGCTTCTGTTGTTGGAAGAAGACTTGATTTTGACCTGTCATTGTACCAACGGATGGCTGCAGTGAAGCATTTGATGTTGGGTGTCCTATCATCGTACCAATGGACGACTGCAGCGAGGCATTCGGAGCTGGGCGTCCTCTCATCGTACCAACAGATGGCGGCAGCGAGGCATTTAGAGCTTGGTTCATCGTACCAATGGACGACTGCAGCGAGGCATTCAGAGCTGGGAGTCCTCTCATCGTACCAACGGATGGTTGTAGCAAGGCATTTGGAGCTGGGTGTCCTCTCATGGTCCCAAGAGATGGCAATAGTGAGACATCCAGAGCTGATTTGCATTGTTCTGAATAGGTATAAACGTGATTTGTCGGAACCCCCAAATGACCCTGTGAGTAGTAGTAGCAAACATTAGTGTCCATAAATCTTTAAAATGATAAAACGGAAATATGAGTGTAGGTAGCTTGTACCATTAAGCTATTGTAATGTTGCAATTCAGCTGGCAATCTTTGGTCTTGTCCATACATCGCCATAGGATTTAGGATTGGGTTGTACTGTGGTAGATATGCAGGCATTTGATTCATAAAAACCTTCGAATGACCCTATAAGAAATGGTGAGATAAATCTAGTATAACTTAAGTTTTTATATCAGATCAAGTGTGAATTTATTTATACCATTGAGGTGCCATGAGGTTGTAGTGCTACAGGATTATCTACTTTCCTTTTCCTCTTTGATTTTGCTTTCTCTAAGCCACCAATAGGTCTACTTTCTCCTTGAGTAGTCTTCTCCTTCAACTTGATACCTTTTGGCTTAGCAAGCCCCTTATTTTGTTTTGAACTTGTAGATGAGTTAATGTTTGGTTCTGTAAATATATATTTAAATAAAATTCAAGTTTGATAACATTATAAAACTACACACCCATATCAGCGGGTCTACTTGACCCTCGAACAGTCTTCTTTTTAAACTTATTACCTGTTGGATTGGCAAATCCCTCATTTTGTTCTGAACTTGTAGACGAGTTAATGTTTGGGTCTGCAACTGTAAAAGCAATATATTTTAGTTTGATAAGATCATAAAACTAAACTTACAGACCTTGTGCCAAGGGAGTTACATATATCTGGATGTCTGTTTGATCCTCGAGTTGTCTTCTCCTTCACCTTCATTCCTTTTGGCTTGGTAGGCCTCTCATTCTGTTCTGAACTTGTAGTGGTCATATTGTTTGAGTCTGCAACTATAAAAGTAAAATTTAAGCTTGATAAGAGCATAAAACTGAATGTACATACCTTGTGAACAAACAGAGTTACCTGTATCTGGATCAGATCTATGTTTTAGACATTTCTCCACATCTTCTGCTAATTTCTCTACATAATTAGCAGCCATCAAGTATGACTCTTCAGACTCTGCGGCTCGAGCAGCTATTTGGATAAACATTCTGCACAACTCTTTATAGCGTTTTGTCAGTATTGCTTTGCGGTCTTCATGCAGGTTGTAGTTGCTTGTTATATCCAAAACTTTTGCATCAATTGTCCATCTTTTCAAGATGTACTATTGAGGGATGTGCTTGATATTATTAATGTCAAGTACCTTCAAGGAATGAGAGCAAAGAATTCCAGCAAATTCAAACTTCTTGCAACTACAATTGACCTTTTCTTCTTTCGGAAAAAAATTAACAACATGATCACGCTCTGTACCATGGAATTTTACTTTGTAAACCTTCTCCTCGGTGTCACTGTCATCACAAAGGAATGTGTCATAGTTTAAGGTCCGAAGCACTTGTTCCTGAAACATCTTGAATATTGGTGGTGTATATGTAGTTGATGCTTGCCTCAACATATAGCTTTCTGCCTTCAGCTTGGGAGTACTTTGTGTTGCTTTGAAGTCACATCTCACCTCTTCAAATCTTTTATCTGCAACTAGACGTTCGAAATGCTCAAAAAAAGTAAGCATGTCATACTTAGAACTAATGTAACGTTTTAGTTCGTTGTTCATGCTTTCGCTCCTTTGGGTACTGCTCATGTGTGCAGAGAAAGTATTCCTGCCATACACTAGGGCCCAATGCTCCCTTTTTTCAAATAACCTTTGGAGCCATGCATTGTCCCGGAGTTCATACTTGTCAAGCATTTCAATCCATGCACTTATAAATTCATCTTCCTCCTCAATATCATAGATACAATGCTGAAAATCAGCATTGAACTTCTTGTAATCTGTAACAACTCCACCAATTTGTTTGACAACATTTTGATTCATATGCCACACGCAAAGTCTATGGTGAGAGTGAGGCAGGACTGAGCGGATCGCCTTAGCCATTGCTGCATCTTCGCCAGTTAGAATTGTATGTGGATGCTTTCCAGACATTACTCTTAAAAATGTTCTAAAAAGCCAAGCAAAACTTTCCGCTGTTTCATCATAGAGAAGTGCAGCACCAAACACAATTGTTTTTTTGTGATTATTCACGCCAACAATTAAACCAAACGGACGCCCATCGTCTAGTTTCCTGTCTGTGGTGTCAAAGCATATGACATCACCAAATAATGCATAGTCTGAGACCATTTTGGAGTCCGTCCAAAATATATTAGTTATCAAATCATCCTCATCAACTTGAATTGAATAAAAAAACTTGACATCTTCTGAAACCTTCTTCTCCATATATTCTAACACTCCACCCGTGTCACCCACCTTTACTTTTAGTGTTCTCTTTGAGTACAAACAATTTTTCATGTCAGTACTTATAAAGCCAAGGTTTTCAGGTCCACATGCTTCTTTCGTCATTAGATCAATAGTTGCTTTATTTGAAATGCCCACTGACTTTGCAACCTCGGCATTGGCTAGTTGAGCTTCAGTTACTTTCCTGTGTGATCTTAAGTATTGCGACATGTTTCCAGTAGCAAGACTATGGTTATGGGCTTCTTTAAATTCGTATACATAATAAATCCTGTTATTAAGACTTATCTTCATACGTGCATCACAACCACATCGTGTCTCAGGCCTACTATAACTGAATTTCTCCTCTCTTTTATCTTCCGCACGAACTCCTATTAGTTGAAGTAATTTTCTTAGTCGCATCTAAAAATTCAAATGACGAGAGCAAGTTAGAACTAATCCATACCTTGACGAGAACATGTGAATGTCCGTTGTTGTATTGTACTGGATTTTTTTACTTTATGATGATTGCCTCTTCGGATGCTAAAACCCAAGGAATAAGCATACTTGTTATAGAAGGAATATGCTTCTTCTTCAGATAAAAACTGCATGCCAATCTTTGGCACCCTTTTTTCAATCTGCTCTGTTGCATTGCTAGCTGTAGTTTCTTCGACCCCCTGTTTAAATTAGTACTCACTTTAGCAATTGGTTCAAATACAAGGAAAAGGAGAAGAAAACATATATGTGTTGTAAATCAGCGATAACCTCGCTATGACTATTTATTTCGATGTCACAGTACAATGGAAAGGAGAGGAATCTGTGTTGTTTTCCCATTCTGAACAAGGTGGTTAATAATTTCAATCTTCTGACTACGCATTCGCAACTAATCAGAGGTATGTCTTTGCCCCTCGAACCATTACATTTCTCTTGTATGTACAACATCAGTGTCAGTTTTTCATTTATATGTACCCATCAGTAATACAACTATGTATTGTGCGATCTGTGCAAGACATGTTAGCTGGATATTGGCGCACTAGGAATAAGAAATATACGCATCTGCTATCTAGTTTCATTTTGCTACGTGGTCCCACTGACAGCAATCACAAGAACCTGAAAGTCATAGATCTGTTTCATTGCAGGATTGGGAGAAGACTGTTGGGTCAGAGAAAAAGGAAGAACGCAATGGAAACAAGATGGCTTACATTTGGGGGATCTGATTCCTCATTGGTTCCGGCAAGAATTGGTGAAGAAGCCATCAAGTTCCTCCAGCAAGTCCCTTTGTTGGATCTGTGTTCATAGGTAGATTTGATGAAGAAGCGTATAGTTTGGTTTGTTTCGTACTCTATGTGCGGGAAAAGTTCACCGCCAATGCTTTTGGCGGGCAAGACATATTTATTTCCCTCTAAATCTCTGTTCTATTGCGTTAATTACGTTGCGTAGAGAAAGTCTGGAGCGGCCGGTTTTATTTAATTGCTGGGTTTTTAAGGAAAAAAGAAGGAAATAGCGTGGGTCGTTAGATGAGCGCCGCGTAGGAGGGAGCACCGATGGGAGTATTTTCGCGGAGCAGGCAAGCCCCGTCCGGGGGGCAGGGACGCAGTTCAGATCTGTGCATGTAGCAACGAACTGACGACGCAGCCTCCCAGGTAGCCAACGAAGACTACGCGATTATTACGTCGTTCTATTTACTTCCTTGCGATCACAGGGGCCAAGTAGCGAACAGAACCCACGCTGAGTTATTGGGCCTGGCCCGGCGCGTGGTGAAGGTAGCGCACAATGCCCTAGTCGATCTAAAAAAGCGCCCTAGTCCCCTTTTTCAATCGTCGTGGATGCCCACCGCCGACACCAAACTTCAGTCCGCAATCGTGGGAGAGCCATCGCCGCCGATGCCACGACGCACGGTGATGTAGGAGGACCACGCCGGTTTACTCGTCATCCTGCTTTGGTAAGGATCGTTTTCCATGCTTTTATCGAATCTTGTGCGGTTTGTATGGATTATAAGATTGCTCCCTTTCGTTGCTCCAGATGGAAAAATAGTCACCATGAGTAGGATTTTCTTTTGGCATTCAAACTTAGGAATTATGTGGAAAATTAGGACCATGGAATGATGTCTACTGAAGCGGGATTAACCACTGAAGGTGCGTCCAAATCTTTATCAACTCATCTACCTGTTTTATTAAATCGGTGAACAATGTTATAGTTTTGTAGTGATGCCGCAAAAGCTTTATCTCAAAGGCATTCCGGTGGTTCCTAACCTGTAGAAGATTTGGACTTTTATCTCGAGAATCAAAGTTCACAGAATATATTGCTTTTGGATCTGCAGATGATATCAAGTAATATACTAGATCTTCTGTTAAACTGTCTTCTCACATAGTTTATGAAACTTAACTCATTATTTGTATTATCTCTAGGGCTTAGAAGATGGTTCTAATGCTTCATCAACGAACAAAAATCTTATGAAGGAGGACATATATACGGAGATTTGGATGTGATGATCATTGTTGAGGAAATCGTTAACTGGTAGCTGCTCGGTTGGCTGGCAGTAGGGGATTAATAGTCTAATCGGCAAGTTAATTGGCCATTTAATTAATTAATCAGACGATTTATCGGTTTATCGGCTACTCGGTGACCCTACGAGTAGGGATTAATCGGCAAGTTAACTGGTTAATCGGACAAATTCTTGAACAGGGGTGATGATGATGACCGAGGTATGATGCATTATGCGATAAATATTGTCCTACTGGAAGTAGCATGTGCATCTTTCAAATAGCTATATATTTAGGAAAACCATGTGTGATTTCTAAATGTCCCAAGAGAAGTTAAATGGTTTGGTGACGTTATGCATTTGGAAAAAATATATTAATGACACTGATACTGATACCTTCATCAACCAATTCATCTAGGAATGTAAGAAATTTTTTAAGGTAAAATATTAATTATTTGATTTTGAATAGATTTTAAGTGTTTAGTGATAGCATTTCACATATACATATGTTGAACATTGTTTTGATGTTTATATCAAGGGGCCCCAGTTTCTAGTCTTGCCCCGGGCCATGGAAATCTCAGGACCGGCCCTGTCCCGGTGGCCCTGCTAATTAAGGTATCCTTCGCTGCACTAGTGTATTGTACATTTCCCCATAAAAAGTGCACTATAGATTTCTTACAAAAAGAGGGAAGCACAGTTCGCAGTGATTTCAAGTCAATATGGGCCTCGTTTGTGGTTTAGTTGGGTTTCCTTTCTATACAAAAATGGGTATGGGTGGGCCTCGCATTTATATGATAATGTCCACCTGAGTGTATTTAATTACTTATTCCCAAACAACCTTCTTTCCTCCCTTTTTATTTACTAGCAAAAGAGCCCGTGCGTTGCAATGGGAGAGAAAATATAACACACGCTCTTAACTCAACAACCATCACTCAAGACCACAATAGGTCCATCTCCTTTATTTTTGCGAGGCATCATATTTGTGTTGCCGCTTATCCTCCTTCTCACCCTCGCCGGCGATGGCCTCGGTGTTCATACAAAACAACAAAAAAACATGTGTTGAATATGGTTAATCCTAAAGCGTCTCTCTCTCCCTCTCTCCTTCCCCCCCCTCTCTCTCTGTGTGTCTCTCTCTCTCTCGCTCGCTTTCTCTCACTCCCATGATGAGAAATCTGTTGTTTTCCCCTGCGAAATCATGTGTAGTTATCCGTGTTTTCTTTTCCCTATATGATTATAGTGGGGTGTTTATTTGCAATCTGGATCGCCGCCGGTATGAAAAACGGATCTTGCGCTATAAATTATAAGTTTGCTTCTATAACAATATTTTAAAAATATTTAACAAGTAAAATTAACATCATATTTAGATTCCACACATTTTTCTAATAAAATTTCATATATAATATGTCGGAATCGAAGTTACGATTTAAAAGATACAGATAATTTAGAAAATCATTTCGTTTGACTCAAATATATTCCAAAATAATATTTAAAAATACTTAACAGGTAAAAATAATCTCATATTCATATTCTATATATTTTTCTATTCAAATTTCATATATAACATGTTCAAATCGGAGTTACGGTTTAAAAGATATGGATGATTTTAAAAAGCATTTGTTTGACTTAAATATGATCCGCGGATGAATTACCTAAAACATCAGGGGGGTTTCGAAAAATGTAAAATAACGGTTCGGGTGCGACTTAAATCCGGACGGCGGGTTGATTTCAAGAAAAGATAGGGACTTTTATGTAAAATACGAAAATAATGATTCTTTTTAGCTTAAAACAGGACCGCGGGTTGAATTCTCTAAAATAAAGGGACTTTTCTGGAAAATGCCATGACGGACGAAAGAAACCCAATTTGCTTTATTATTATATATATATAGGTAAAGATTAATAATCTATTCCCCAAGCAAATCTTAAACTTCCATTTTTTAAATTTTGAGGTAAAATGTGGAAAACATTTGGATAGCCAATAGGGTCTCAGAGTTGATAATAAGACAGTGATACTATTAATTGGCTCATGCATTTTTCAGTACTTTTTTTGTTGTATTTTAGCAGTACTTATTGCAATTTTGGAAGTGGCGTGCATGAGAGATTCTGTTTTGATATCCTCAAGTGTTTAGGCTTGCAAACTAATATCGGGCATACAAAAGAAACAATATATACAAATGAATAGGCTAAAACACATATGTCTTTGATTTATGTTAAAAGGTTCCATGCCAACAAACTAGCGGAGATGCCATTCGCGGGCACAATGCCGCTCTACCAGAGGCATCGGATGATGGGCCGCCTCATCAAGGACATTGAGCAGGGAGTTCAGAGATTGAGAGAACAACAATTCTTTCCAATGTGGGTATAGAGATCGCTTGTAAACATGCGCATCACTTGTGTTGCCAGGTGTTAACGTTGATGCAGGTGGAGAAGCTGGTGATCCTGGCGGTGGCCGAGGTGGTCGACACATGGAAGAGGTCCTTTGGCATCACGCCCATGGAGTCACAATTGAGGAAGGAACCCAAGAGGATCAACATGGTTGTCGTCACTGGCACCATCCTACTACAGAAACACATCACCGAGCAACAGAGCGCACGCGGAGAAGAGGAGAGTCAGACGTCGGCGACGACCGAGGACGAGCTGGCATTCTTGTAAATGAGTTGGTCGTTCACCTGTTTCACCGACCTCATGGTAGGGATCATGTTCCCAAGGCTGTTTGGTGTTGACCCAATGGTTGCCGCCGTGAGGGGGTCCGGGTGTCAATATCCCAGGGACTAGCGGTATGAGGTACTGCGGCGGCGAGATGCGAGCTTGAGCGTGTTCCAGATCACTAGCTACGCTATAGCCGCACATGATGGCAACCTCCGGCTCGGCCTTAACAAATGATCATGTTGGTGTTGCACCAACGACGACGTGATTTCTTGGGATTGTTTTGTGCATTTCTTTATTTGAGTATCAAAATAGCTCCATGTTGTTCATATAAAAATGCAGATAATGGATCAATTACTCTAAAAAATTCACATTTTGGGCTAATCACTCTTAAAAAAATTGACACTTGAAACTTGTTTACATCAATACGGCCATGGTTTCCAATTTATGTTATCAGGGGGTCTATAGGCCTTTTTGAATGAGAAGAAATCGATTGTTTGTGCTTAGTGACTCTTGGCATGGTAGGAACCTTGCATGTACTTTTTTTAACATGATGGGCTTTTAAATCATTGGCGTACGCAATTTACATTAGAGGAGATTAGTAATGTAGTTACCAGATGAAGCATAATAAAGCTCCTAGGATAGATTAATAGATGGCCTTCCCACAGAGTTTTACCAACACTATTGGCATTTAGTTGGTGATAATCTTTTATTCATGATTTTTATCATGCTAGACCGGGCCTGCTCGTTTTAATTATGGTGTTTTAACTTTGTTACCCCTTTTTGCAGGATTTTTTGTTACTCAAAAGTGTTGGTGTTGGTACCATTCAATTGTATATGCTTATTTGTTTTTAACGTATTATTTACCTTTTTATGAAATTCGCTAATAATAGAAAAGTGCACTTCCTTCGCCACACTAGTGTAGTGTACATTTCCCCATTAAAAAGTGCATTATACATTTCTTAGAAAAAGAGGGAAGTACGGTTCAAGTACAGTGATTTCAAGTCAATATGGGCCTCATTTGTGGTTTAGTTGGGTTTCCTTCCTATACAAGACCGGGTGGGCCTGGCATTTATATGATGATAACCACTTGAGTGTATCTGTTCCCAAGCGGCCTTCTTTCCCAACATTTTTATTTATTAATAACCTATTCCCTGGTCAAATCTTCAATTTACATTTTTTTTTAAATTTTGAGGTAAAATGTGGAAAACATTTGGCTAGCCAATAGGGTCTCATTTAGTGGATAACAAGACAGTGGTACTATTAATTGGCTCAAGCATTTTAGCAGTACTTTTTTTGTAATTGTATTTTGGTAGTACTTATTGCAATTTTGGAGGGGGCGTGCATGAGACATTCGGTTTCAACATTTAATATCCTAGAGTTTTTAGGCTTGCAAACTAATATCGGGCATACAGAACAAAACAATGTATACAAATGAATAGGCTCAAACACATGTCTTTGATTTATGTTAAAGGTTCCACGACAACAAATGGGCGTAGATGCCATTCAGGGGCATAATGCCGCAATACCAAAGGCAGCAGATGATGTGCCGCCTCGTCAAGGACGTCGAGCAGGTAGTTTAGAGATTGAGAGAACAATAATTTCTTTCCAATGCGGGTCTATAGATCGCTTGTAAACATGAGCATCACTTGCGTTGCCAGGTGTTAGTGTTGATGCAGGTGGAGAAGCTGGTGATCTCGGCGGTGGCCGAGGTGGTCGACACATGCAAGAGGCCCTTTGGCTTTACCCCCATGGAGTCGCAACTTAGGGAGGAGCCCAAGAGGATCAACATGGTAGTCGTCACCGGCACCATCCTACTAGAAACACATTGTCGAGCAGTAGAGTGCACGCGGAGAAGAGGAGAGTTAGGCGCCGTCGATGACCGAGGACGAGCTGGCATTCTTGTAAATGAGTCGGTCGTTCACCAGTTTCACCGACCTCGTGGTTGGGATCACGTTCCCAAGGCTGTTTGGTGCTGACCCGATGGTTGCCGTCATGAGGGGTCTGGGTGTCAGGGAACGTATCTGGTGCACCGGGGCAATTGATGCTACCGGTGCACCGGACTCCATTGCACACTCAAAAATGTTCGAAAAAATCCGGACCAAAATTTAGTGCATTGACACAATTTCAGTGTAAGTTGTCACAAAAATTCAAATCAAAATTCAAAACATTGCTCGAGATACAAAAATGACAAATTTGACACTGAATAGTACATAACACAAGTTGGGCTTTAGTTTTGGCCCATTAACACATTGATGTAAAATTTGTCATTTTTGTATCTCGAGCAATGTTTCGAATTTTGATTTGAATTTTTGTGACAACTTATACTGATGTTGTGTCAATGCACTAAATTTTGGTCCGGATTTTTTCGAACATTTTTGAGTGTGCAATGGAGTCCGGTGCACCGGTAGCATCAATTGCCCCGGTGCACCAGATACGTTCCCCTGGGTGTCAATATCCCAGGGACTAGCGGTCCAAGATACTGCATTAATTAAACAATCCAGACTTTAACTTATGGTGAAGTATTTATCTCTACTATTAAAGGGGAGTTGGTACATAGTTTTGTATCCTCCTCGATTACCTTCGATCCCTCGTCCCAGCTCCAACTGTCATCATTTTTTCCATCACCTTCGCTTCGTAAATCCTTACCTACTTCAGTTGTTTTCTCTTGGACCGATTTTTCTGATGTATGTGCCCCTCCTGCACGATGAAGCATTTTCGCCAACTCACTCATTTTCATGCACACGCGCATCAGGTCCACGGTGTGGTTAGGAGGGGAATATACTATTAAAGGGGAGTTGGTACATCATTCCGTACTCTTCCGAGTTGCCTTAGATCCCTTGTCCAACCTACTCTCTTCACCTATTTTTTCCATCACCTCCGCTTCATACATCCTCCCCTCCTTCTGGTTTTCCCTCCCGAACTGATTTTTTCTAATGTACTCAACATATCACTCACTGGATGATCTTGCAATCAGAAGGAGGGACACTTGGGCACAAATTCTATCTGAAACTAAACTAAAAATCTCTTCAAATTTTATGAATAAATGAATTGCTGGATTGGGACCATATATAATGCTTACAATTTTAAATCTTTTTAGAACAGTATTTGCTATGTTCCAAATTCTTTACAGGAGTGAGAGTTTTAGAGCTCGGACATCAGTGATCTCTTGATCACGTTCACACATTGGGGCATTGTGATATGGACCATAACTACTTTGAGGGAAACACAAATGTATAAATATACCATATACAAACAATTATAGGGCGGTGTGGCCATACCATTTAATGACTAAACCGCATGTGAGCCTCTTTTATTCTACCCGCTCTGTCCTCCCTCCCTCTCCCCCAATGCTCGGCTATTTTGTGCTTCAACGGCAGCCGACGTCTTGCACATGTGCACAACACTGCGAGCAGCTAGCCGTTTATGTGTTGATCCATGTTCTTTGTGAGACCGCATGTTCATGTTCTGTAATAGGGGATGTTCTTGTTCACCTGAGAAAAAACTATAATTTGTGAGACCGCAAATTATAGCCGTTTATTTTCCTCATTGGATAAGGAAAATCAAGAGAAAAATCGAATTCACAGCGCATGCACATATGTTTATCTGTTCATGCAACAAGATCATTCATGAGCCAAAATTTAGTTAAATTTGAAGTGGTAGAATCTGTGTGAGGATTGTGGGGCCAATATTTATATTACGTTTGCAAGGAAAAAACCATCCAAATTGTGATTTTTCTTCATATGATCATATTGAAAATCTGACAATAAGTGTTGAAATGATCCATCTGGAAGAAATTCTAAATTATTAATGTTTTATTTTTTGCTTCTTGATGTTGAAAATAATGGACAAAACTATGAAGATAGTTGTAGTAGACCTGTATCAGCCCATTCTAGAAAAATCACAGTCCGTTGGTTAACTAATTTAGGAAGACACTCACACTAATTATAAATATTCAAGCATTCTAAGTAAGAGAGTTATGTTTGTTAATTGCAATACTAGTTTGTCTATACAAACATTTCGTATCTTAGCACCAACTGGTGTTGTGGTGTGCAAAATCAATCTTGGAATTTCTAAATCGCCGGCTTAGACCCAAACTCTAAAAATGGGAAGAATTTATGCATGTCAACATTTAATCACCAGGTGTGTGCAGGGGCCTACCCAGGAAGCCTATGGATAATAAATGCACTGACAAGCAATGGCAACTCACTAAAAGGTAATCAAAACTACGAATCATAATACACCAAAGAATATTTTTCTAAGTAGGACATCTAAATGCCAAGGTGTGGCCCGATAAATAGCACACTAGTGTTCGAGCTCCAAAAGGAGTTTTCCATATTTACAATGTCTTACAAATAGGTATAAGACTTTCATCTTTCCTCTTTTAAGAAGCAGAGACTCGTGAGATTTTTATTTAGACTAAAATTTTCTACTTGTTTATAATTAAAATGTATCATTTTGATATATAACCGTAACCTTTATAGTTTTATACTGTACTTAACAACTAAACAATGATACGACTAATATATTAAAATTCGATTTTATTATACAATTTTAACTTTGACAATGGAAATTGTAATTTTATGAAATTTGAAATATCTAGTACAAGGAGTATGAATTTGTTGTTTTATTTCTGAGATATTTCCTATTTTCTGGTTTAATAAATATTTTATAAATTAGAGCCAAATGGAGAAGAACAAAAGTCAAAGTCTTCATGCATTAGTTCATGTCACTTCGATGAGTTACAAATACCTGTTGGTGTTTGTGTCTATTTTAGTTTCCTTAAATATCATGGCATAGAGCTGCAATATTAAATGAGTTTTTTGGAATGCAGTCTTGACTTCCTTATGTGCAAATAAATAAAAGGGGCAATTATCTACAAACTAAATAGAAAATTCTAGAATATGAATAATATTTATGAGTGGCTTGTCCTGAAATTGGTGCATTACTTGTTTATTGTGTCTTGCATGCGAAATACATATTTGAACCAACACTCAACTAACATTTCTGCATACTTTGCACTTGGTATTGAATGAGCATTATTCATCTCACTCACCGCAAATGCTTCTAATTTTTCTTCGTTTGGTGTGTAGCCTGCATAAAAAAGCATTTGAACTTCAATTCGAACACCATTTGAACTTCATTTTGAACACCATTTGAACTTAATTAAACATAATTAAACATAAACTCGATGACTAAACTCCAAGTTCATCAGCACATTGCTAAACATAATTAAGCATACTACTAAACATGACATTAATTTTTCACTACTTTATCGTGTACTTTTTATGGAACTCGAAATAGTCGAACAACCATTTGTGCTCTTCCATAGGGCTTATGTTGATCGTCCCTGGTACCGGTTGCCTGCCTTTGAAACCAGCGGGGATCTTGTACATATAATTTGGCTCATTGTGACAGTTGGAAACTTGTGCCCGATGGGGCCCGATTGGGTTGTGATGGCCTGACTTATTAGGGATGATAGACTACTCATATCAATAAGGAATTTCTTCTTTTCCGGTAGCCCATTCGGAGAGAACTCCAAAGTTAAGCGTGTTCAGCTTGGAGTAGTGTCAGGATGAGTGACCGACCGGGAAGTTGCTCCCAGGTGCGCATGAGTGAGGACAAAGTGCGCAGAAAAGATTAGTATTGATCTGTGGGGCCAGTCTAGATCCCGCCAGGAGTAACGATTTATCCCAAAAATGATGAATAGTGGCTTCCTCTGCTATGTCTTGGGTAAACGTATGAAATCTTGGCGGTGCAGTACATCGTGGTTGTGTCGTACTCATCCGGAGCACGTGAATCACCGTGTCCCTAGGGTGTAGTCAACAAATTTCTTGTGATGCAAGATTGATTGGCATTATGCAACTCCCGTCGATGAGTCAGGTCCAAGGTAGCGCAGCCATCGGTATCGTATACGTATTAGTCGATCCAAGATACAGAAAGTAGATGGACTGTATAGGGGTAGGAGGTCGCCACACCCGATGTGGGCCTGGTTTCCCAACAAATCGCACATGAGAGCAGCATCCGGGGATCGATCCCGGATTACCTTCGTGGTTGGTAGCGTCATTAACCACTCTGCCGCGATTAGTTCATGGTCAACTAGGACGCACAATCTAATTGAGGGAAAACTGCTGATCTTTTTACTGCAATCTTTCAGGGATGAAAAATGGTTTCCTTCCCAGGTGATTTTCTAGTATTTGCATTACTTTGTTCTTCTTCTTTTTTTCCTTCGCCAATTGTACTTTTATCTTTTTACTTTTTAATTCTGGTTTTCCGGTATTCTGACTGATCTTTTCCTTTTTCTGTTCTTTTTCTTTATTTATTTTTTATAAAATGTTCAGCTTGCATTTTAAAAATGGTTAGTTTGTATTATATTTTAAAAAGTTCACCATACATTGAAAAAAATTCAATGTACAAGAAAACTGTTCATCATACTTAAAAAATTGTTCGGTGTGTGTATTTGAAAAAACATTCATCATATATTAAAAACTGTTCATTGTTATTTGAAAAGTTGTTCACTTTGTATATTTGAAAAATGTTCACTGTACATAGAAAAAGGTTCATTGTATATTAAAAAGTTTATCATATATAAGAACTGTGTAGTTGAAAATATGTTCACCATCTTTTAAGAAAATTTCCAGTGTTTATTCAAAATAATATTCACCGTATATAAAAAGTGTCCATGAAAATTGTTCATTAAAAAGAAAAGGTTTAAAAGAACTATTTAATAGGAAAATCAGAAGAAAAAAACCTGAAGGATAAAAAGAAAATAAATTAGAAAACAAGAAAGAAAAGGAAAAAACATGAATAGTAATAGGCTACAGGAGGTAGCGACTAGCGACCGCTGTCGTACATTTGCGAGCCATGGCAGCACGCTGTAGGCGACCCTCCTTTTAGCACTCGCAATAAGCGGTGTATAGCAGCATTTAAGATGCTGATCCTGGACTGTATGGATCATGTTGGTGCTTCTTTTGGGCCCATATCAATGGTCATGTTGATGACCTGTGATGAGAGCAACTAATTGAGAAGTACTCCTTCGGGAGCCCCCGTAAGCGTCACTTGCGGTGGGTTAGAAACGCGTCACTTGGCGCATTCTCAGCCACCGCGTGTCGCGCTCTAAGCCCTTCCTTTGGATTTATTTTTTATTTTTCAGTATGCGTTTTGGGCATTTAGATGATTTGTCTTGGGTCTTTTCGGTTTTTCTGTTTTCCCCCGATTTTTCTTAGGATTTGGAGGAAACAAATTTTGGAAAAACGATTTTTTTTTCCGAGAAGACGCGTTGTTTCCTTCCATGAGAGACCTATATATACTTCTCATGGAGGTACGGACTTGTTTCCGCGAGAGCGAGAGACACTGTCGTGCCTCTTTGAAAAGGAAAAACACAATTTTTTTTGTCTCACCCGAAAGGCACAAATTTACTTCTCGTGGAGGACTCTCGGAAAGGAGAAAAACGAGTTTTCTTTTTTTCGTTTCGTGACAAGCACCAATTTACATCTTGTGGAGGCACGAATTTGTATCCGCGAGAGGCACGGTCAAAGGGAAAAGGCACTTTTTTTGTTCCACGAGAGGCACGGATCTACTTTTTGTGGAGGCACATATTTGCTTCAGTGAGAGGCATGGTCATGCCTCTCGAAAAGGAAAAAAAATGCATTTTTGTTTTTTTTCTTCGGCAAGAGGCACAAGTTTAATTCTCGTTGAGGCGCGGATTTTCTCCGCGAGAGGCACGGTCATGCCTATCGAAATGAAAAAAAATGTATTTTATTTTTTTGTTTCACGAGAGGTACGGATTTACTTCTCGTGGAAGTACGAATTTGCTTCCGCGAGAGGCATGGTCGTGCCTCTTGAAAAGAGAAAAAAACATGATTTTTTTCATTCCATGAGAGGCAAGGATTTACTTGTCGTGGAGGCACGAATTTGTTTTGGCGAGAGGCACTGTGCCTCTCAAAAAGGGAAAAGCACATGCATCTTCAGAAAGGAAAAAACCGTGTGCCCAGTTTAGGTTTTTTTTGTCCAATTTTTTTCTTAAAAAATAAGTTCATGGAAACTGGAGTAGGATTTATATCATAGCTTGCCATAGAACTAGTTAAGGTTTTCGACGATGTAAAAGTTCTCAAAAATACTGAAACAACACATCTATAATATAACATCATCTAATAGAGCGACTAAAAAAATAGTACTATATGTGTCCTAGGATTAAAACAAATGGTTCAGTATATATTTTATGTTGTAGTGAGCTGAAAATATTGTCTTTTTACCGAGGACACATAAATGCATATTTTCACAATCTCTTCGTTGGGTCATCCTATTACATTAGAGTGATGCTCCACTATTTATTTCACATTTTTTATAACTTTTAAACCAGTTAAAGCTTAGCGAGTCTAAACAAGTTATGTGGTAAGCTATGATAGACATTTTTTTACCTGTGGAAACCTATTAACATGTGATCTAGTTTTAAATATCTCGGCACGAGAGATCCAACGGTGAAAACGGTTTGAGATTTGTACGGACGGCTTAAGAGATAAAAACGTTTTGAATAAACGAATCTAGGAAAAGGGGGAAAACTCACATGTTGCGACAAGTGATGCGCATGCAGAGCGCCACCTGACAGGCGGGAGTGATCTTTGAAGAAGTATTCCTGAATTAATGATTTCGGCATGTGTAACGCATTTGGTGACCAGTCATGGCCCACAAATATCAACTCAACATGTACCCTTCCCGTGCGCATGTCCTTTGTATACGTCGGGCCATACTGTTTTTTTCCCATAGGTTTTGGGAAAGTTCTACAACCTTTCCGAAAATGGTTTTTTTGGTTTTTTCTATGTTTTCTCTTTTGGTTTTTTCTTTCTTTTGGCCTTTTCTTTTTGTTTTTCTTTTCAGTTTCATTTATTTTACATTTTCCTTTTACATTTTCTTCTCATTTTATTATTCTTTTATTTTATATTTTCCTTTTTCCTTTTTTTGATTTTTTGGACATCTTTCAAATCATGAATATTGTTTGCAATGATGAACATTTCACAAATAAGCAAAAAAATTGAAAATTGAGAACTTTCTTAATATTCTCGAACATTTTCCAAATTAATGAACATTTCTAAATGTCCACTATTGGTTTTACGTCAAGCAATACGTATTACATGACGGAGAATTCCATTCTCGTCATGATCGATCCACATCCTACCATAGTGCCCAGAGAACCTGCTTCTAGATGATTCTATAGTGATCCACCGGAATAGGCCTCGGGTGACGCCTCCCTAGTCACAAAGAGTTGTCTCAAAAAAAAACAAAGAGTTGTCTTAATATTGTGAACATTTTTCTAAATTTCAGAAAATTTTGTTTTTACTCACATTTTTTACTCTTAAAGAATTATTATTGAATGCACGTAAATTCTTTAAATTCATTAACATTTTTCAAATCGGTGAAGATTTTTTAACATCATGAATTTTATTTGAAATTTGGGAACAATGTTGGAAATTCAAGATCATTTTTTATTGTGTTAAAATATTTTAAAAAATTCATGAAACTTTTTATGAATGAACATTTAAAAAAATAAAAGTTTTTTAATCTGCGACATTTCTGCAAAATCATGAACAGTTTTTCGAACTTCCTGACCATTTTTGCTTTGTTAATTTTTTAAATTTTTGCTCATTTTTATGTATTTGTGGACATTTTATGATTTCTTGAACATTTTTATATGAATCTGCAATTTTTTAAATTTAGAATTTTTTAAGAAGGAAAACAGAAATGAAAAAAAGGGGGAAATGAAATGAAAATTTTAGTGGACGTCCCACCCTGCACATGCGCCGGCCCAAATGGGCGTGCAGGGGGGACGGAGTGCGCGCTAACTCATTCGCCAGTGCCTAGCACGCCAAATAGGAGGTCCATTTTGACCCGTGCGATGCAGTTTTGATCCGTTTGTTTGCCTGCCATGCATCAAAATCTTGGCCCAAGCGTTTAAAACACCTTCAGGGCTGGCTAAGAAGGAACGTTTTGAGTCGAGCGATTCAGCCTGAGCAATGCAATCGAGCTAACATGGATGGGTCCCCTGGTGCCTTTATGTGCGAGCTTGTGCAGGCTAGGTGCAGCCTATAATTCAGTTTGTAGGTGTTCTGCTCTAATCTCCTCCTTAATATCTTTCATCTTTTTTTGAAGCACTAATTGTAAAACAATTGTTCTACGGTAATTTTCATTAATTAAAAATATTTACAAAGGATACAAGAGATGCTTCTAAGGAGCTCAACCTACTCCAAATTTTTCTAACATTAAGACAAAAATAAACAACTGTTCAGGGTGTCATTCTAGATGATCCCTAACCCACTTTTGCAAAGTGCCCAAATGCTTTGCTTTTATTCTGTCAGCCACCAGTAGCAAATCCTCTTTTAGCCTGAATTTCCAGCACCGCACACTGTGCGCTTCTTTCCTGAATATTTCCCCATTCCTTTGACACCATGTGGCCCAACATCCTTGAATAATGATCTCCATTGCAATACTTTTCGGAAGTAATTGATAAAGGAGTTGGATATCATCTGAAGTAGATATTCCTAATTGCTTCCTTGGTAACACACTATGCCAACAGCTCTGAGAAAATTCACAATCCCAAAATAGGTGTCTGAGGGTCTCTTCGGTTTTATCATTGCATAAAACACATTCATAGCATTCCAGATGAAAGATCTTTCTATTGATCAAATTTCTTGTGTTAACTCTGTCATGAAGCAACAGCCAAAAGAAGATTTTGTGCCTGAGTCTACATGCATTCTTCCATAGCCATTTATATATCTCCTGCTTGTCAGATTTTGGTATCAGACTGTGGTACATTGAGATGGAAGAGTATTTGTCCTTCTGGCCTTTACCCAACCATCGATCATTGACTTGGTTGTGTGCATTAATTTGGATGATATCTTGTAGAGTTGTGAATTGATCATAGGCATGTGAGGACATTGGTGTGTAGAACCAATCTGAAGGATCCCGTTGATGTGTCCAATCGGCAACTGTAATATGTTCCTTCAAAGCATAGGAGTCTAGCTCAGGGAATTTTTCTTTTAGAGGTTGATCTAACCATTTGTCAGTCCATAAAAGCACCGAGCTTCCATTCCCGATTTTGCAAATCGCATTTTATTTGTATTCCTGTAGAAGTTTGAGATGACACTTCCACCAGTATGAGCCCTCTAATTTGTCTCTTGGGGCTGAGTCTGAGTAATAAGTTTCCCAAATCAGGTTTACCCAAGGTAAAGGCTGCTTATTTAGGATTTTTTGAATGTTCTTCATATTCAGAGCTTTGTTGTGTGTTGTCACATCCAAAATACCTAGTCCACCTTGACTTTTTGGCCTACAAACTTTGTCCCATGCTATCAAAGCAGGTCCTGCAATTATTTGTCCAAACTTTCTCCACAAAAATGCCCTCAGGTACTTGTTGATATGAGAGGAAATAGAAGCAAGCAGTGGCAGTGTACTCATAAAGAAGATTGGCAAGGCAGAGAATATTGACTTGATAAGCAAGAGCTTCCCATCATAAGAAATCATGGTTGAGCATCCAATCAGTCTCCTCTCTATTTGTTGGCATATGGGTGTGAAATCCTCAGCCCTCAACCTGTTTGCACTAAGAGGTAGCCCTAGGTATGTGAAAGGAAAGCTTCCTTGTTTGCAGCCTATTTTGTTCAGTATAAGTTGAACCAGAGATGTCTCCACATTGATAGGGATCATGACTGACTTATGGAAGTTGATTTTTAGGCCTGTGTGAGCTGAGAAATGTTTCAGAAGATTGCCCACTTGCTGAATTTGTTTGAGGTTTGCTGGTAGCATCAGAATTGTATCATCTGCATACTGAATTACTGGAAAATCTTGATTGGAGTATGAAGGCAGTGGGTGTTGAATGAGACCTTCTGCCATTGCTTTATTTAATATAGTTTGTAGGAAGTCAGCAGCTAGAACAAATAGAAGAGGGGAATATGGATCTCCCTGTCTCACACCCCTCTTGCAGTGAAATTGCTTCCTAGGCACCCCATTTAGCATAACTGAGGAGTAACCTGAGCTGAGTATCATCTTGGTCCACTTTATCCACTTTTGTCCAAATCCTCTAGCTTTCAAGATGTCCATCATTGTCTCATGTTCAATCATGTCAAAAGCCTTCTCAAAATCAAGTTTTAGAAGGATCATTGGCTTCTTAGATTGCTAGCATTGGTGAATGAATTCAAAGGCCGAGGCAAGACAATCTTGAATAGACCTGTTTTTGATGAAACCATATTGGTTTGTACGAACTAGCTGCAGAATGATTTTTTGAAGACTGTTGGCCATCAATTTTGTAATGATTTTAATTGAGAAATTAAGCAATGAAATTAGCCTGAAGTCTCCTGGTGTCCGAGGATTGTCTTTTTTTGGAACCAGAGTGATATAGGATCCATTGATGGGCTGGAGATCTATAGCTCCTAAGTAGAAATCATTGATTAGCTCATAGAAATCCTCAGCAATAGTGCTCCAACATGCTTTTATAAATGCCCCATTAAATCCATCAGGTCCTGGTACTTTGCCAGTAGGGAATTCATTGATCACTTCATCAGTTTCTTTTTTTTTGTGAATGGAGCTTCCAGAGCTTCCAGATTTAGATTGTTTGGCAGTAACTCCTCTAAGTTAAAGAAACTACTGACAGGGTTGGAAGTTCCCATTCTGTTTTTGAAAGCTCTCCATAAAATAGCTTCTTTGGCCTGATGTCAGTGTGCTCTGCTTGGTTTTCATCCAAGAGGGATTTGATGCTATTATTTCTGTACTTAATGGTGGCCTTGGCTTGGAAAAAGTCTGTGTTCTCATCTCCAAATTCGATCCATCTAATTGTTGCTCTTTGTTTCCAGTAAGTGTTCTGGTAAGACAATAAGTTTTTCAAGTGCTGCTTAATAATATTTCTCCCATTCATTTCTTCAGTGGATAAAGCCCTAAATTCTTCCAGAATGTCAAAGAGTAGAATTAGCTGGTTGGAGTTTTTAATTAGCAGGGCTAATTGTGAAATGCTTTTTGACCAAATCTTTAATCCCTTCCTCAGCCTCTTGAATTTAGCAGTAATCTTCTTAGCACTTGTGCTAGCCTGAACTGGTTGTTCCCAAATATTCTTGACTATTTCTTGGAAACCTGGGACTTCTAACTAGAAATTTTCAAATCTGGAAATAGTTGCTTTGGGGATACTTGTTCCAATTTGGATAACACATGGGACATGATCAAAAATTGGTTTAGCCAAACTATAGGCACTGGTATTTGGGTAGTTGAGAGTCCAAGATTCTGAAGAAAAGCACCAGTCCATTTTTTTCCAAGAGGGGGGCTTGTTGCATATTGCTCCAAGTAGAGCTCCTACCTTTAAGTGGGATTTCCACCAGTCCCAGATTATTGATTGCATCATGGAAGTTCACCATATCTTGAATATCTCCCCTGGTCTACTTCTATTATTGGGATATCTAATGTAGTTAAAATCCCCAACCACCAACCAGTCCCAGTCAGAGGGCATATCAATATTTTGAAACCACTCAAGGAATTCAGTTCTTTTCTTAGTGTGACATTGGTAGGACTAGGGTTCCTACCAGGCCTTCAGCGTAGGTTATATGGACAAGGAGGAGGGCGGCGAGGGCTGGAGCGGGCGCGCCGGCGAGCGGGCACCGTTGCGGCTAGGGTTGGGTGCGGCGGCGACTAGGGTTCCGGCTCCTTGGGGAGCCGGGCAACAGAAGATTATGATATCTTTATTGCTTAATCTCAAACAGTGTCTTACAACTAGTATTTATAACTTTAGCCTAAGATAACTTGTGGGCCAAGCCCCTGATACTAATGTCCGATGGGCCTCTTCCTGGTATAGACCAAACCGGTCATAACATCTCTCCCCTCCTGCGCAAACAGCTCGTCCTCGAGCTGAAAGTCTGGATAGTATTGGCGGAATTCCCCACGCTGCTACCAAGTAGCCTCCTCCTCCGGAAGGCTCGCCCACTGAACAAGGACGAATCACATGCCACGACGGAGCTGTGCCTGCAACACCTTTGCCGGCTCTGGAAGAATGCGACCATCGGCGGTTGGAGGAAGCACCGGAGGAGCCGCCGGTGGCTCACCACGGAAAGGCTTAAGCAGCCCCACATGGAAGACGTCGTGGATGCGAGCGCGGGCTGGAAGCTGAAGACGATAGGCCACCTTCCCAATGCGCTCCAAGATAGGGAAGGGCCCGGCGTAGCGAGGGCCGAGCTTGCGCTTCGCGCGCGGGTCAAGTGACCGCGTAGAGCGGTGGAGAAGACGCGGCCACACCCAGTCACCCACCCCGAACTCCGCCTCGCGATGATGATCATCGTAGTAGTGCTTGGCCAGCTGCTCGGCCTAAAGGAGACGCTGACAGACCTCAGCAAGCATCTCGTCACGGGTGCGGATATGGTCACCCGCAACCTCCGTTTGAGTCGTCTCCGGGTCCACCGGTAGTATAGGCGGGGGTGGTCGACCATAGACCACCTCAAACGGCATAGCGCATAGGGCAGAGTGATAGGAGGTGTTGTAGCAGTACTCCTTCCAAGAGAGCCAGTCCACCCAAGCGCGAGGCCGATCACCTGTCACACAACGCAAATACATGGCAATGACCTTGTTAACCACCTCGGACTGACCGTCCATCTGAGGATGGAACGCCGTACTCAGGCGGAGCTGGACACCCGCCATCCTGAAGAGGTCACGCCAGACATGGCCCGTGAACACTGGGTCCCGATCACTGACGATCGAAGCAGGGAACCCGTGTAGGCGGACAATGCCGTCGAAGAAGGCCCGGGCCACGGATGCCGCCGTGTACGGATAGCCGAGCGCGATTAAGTGGGCGTACTTGGAGAAGCGGTCGACCACCGTGAGGATGACCGACTTGCCGCCCACCTTGGGAAGGCCCTCGATGAAGTCCATGGATATATCCGCCCAGACCTGAGACGACACCTCCAAGGGCTAAAGTAACCTAGCCGGCCTCAGGGTCTCTGTCTTGTTGCGCTGGCATGTCTGACAAGACCGAACCCAGTCGCGGACCAGGGCGCGATCGCCAGGGATGTAGAAGTCGGCGCGAAGATGATGGAGGGTTTTCTGCACACCCTCATGACCCGCCGAGTGGGCGAGCTGTAACACCTGGTGACGGAGATCATCATGCACCGGAACAAAGATCCGACGCCCATGGAGAAGTAGTCCGTCAGAGAAGCGCCAAGGCTCCTCCAGGTCGCCGGCCATGAGCTACTGCTGAAGAAGGACGGCGTCGTCGGCCATCGCAGTTGAGCGGCGAATGTCGGCGAAGAGACCGAACGTCGTCCCGGAGCGGATGCACAAGACCGCCCCGGCGGACTCGTCGGCGGAGGGAGCGAGGTCGGAGTCGCAACGGGACAGCGCGTCGGCCACGGTGTTAAGGCAGCCCGGCCGATACTCGACGGAGAAGTCGAAGCCGAAGAGCTTGCTGATCCACTAGTGTTGTGGCACAGTCGACAGCCGTTGGTCCAGCAAGAACTTCAGGCTGTAGTGGTCCGTGTGAATGCGGAAGGACCATCCCCACAAGTACGGCCGCGAATGACGAACGGCCTGTACAAGGCCAATGAGCTCCCGCTCGTATGCCGCCAGCTTAAGATGGCGCGGAGTGAAAGGCCGGCTGAAGAAGGCGAGGGGCCCATCGCCCTGATGAAGCACGGCACCGAAACCGGCGCCCGAGGCGTCACAGTCCACCATGAACGGGCGGTCGAAGTCGGGCATCTGGAGGACGGGGCCCGTCGTGAGGGCCCCCTTGAGGGCCTCGAACGCCGTCGTCGCCTCGTCGTCCCAGGCGAAAGCGTCATGGCAAAGCAACCGCGTGAGGGGCGCCGCGATGAGCCCGAACTCCCGGATAAATTTCTGGTAGTAGCCAGCGAGGCCGAGGAACCCGCGGAGAGCCCGTGGCGAGTGAGGCGTCGGCCATGCAGAGACGGCCGCCACCTTGTCGGCGTCCATAGCCACCCCGTCGGCCGAGATGACATGGCCGAGGTAGGCGACGGTAGGTGTCCCGAACGAGCACTTCGAGCGCTTAAGGTGGAGGTGGTGCGCCCGAAGCTCGTTGAAGACGATGGCGACGTGCTGGAGGTGGTGCGCCCGAAGCTCGTTGAAGACGATGGCGACGTACTGGAGGTGCTCGGCCCAGGTGGCGTTGTAGATAAGAATGTCATCAAAGAAAACAAGTACAAACTACCGTAAGTAGGGCCGGAGGACATCGTTCATCAGGGCCTGGAAAGTCGCTGGGGCGTTGGCGAGGCCGAAGGGCATCACCAAGAACTCGAAGTGGCCATGGTGGGTGCGAAACGCCGTCTTGGCAATGTCGTCTGGATGCATACGCACCTGATGATAGCCCGACCGGAGATCGAGCTTGGTGAAGAAGCGCGCCCCATGGAGCTCATCCAAGAGCTCGTCGACCACCGGGATAGGGAACTTGTCCTTGAGCGTGAGCGCGTTCAGGGCGTGGTAGTCGATGCAGAAACGCCATGTGTCGTCCGACTTGTGGACAAGAAGCACCGGTGCGGTGAAGGGTGACGTGGAGATCCGGATGATGCCCGCGGCGAGCATAAGGGCACACTGTCGCTCCAACTCATCCTTCTGCAGCTGAGGGTAGCGGTAGGGCCGAACCGCCATGGGAGGGGTGCCCGGCATGAGGTGAATATGATGGTCGTACTCCCGGGCGGGCGGAAGACCCCGTGGCTCCTCGAAGAGGTTGCTGTGTTGCTGCAAAAGGGAATCCAGTAGGGGTTGCTCGGCCTCCGAGGACGCGGCGACCAGCTGAAGGTGTGGAACGGTCGGCGCAGCGCCTCCAAGGTCGTCCCACCGGATGCGGTGGCCCAGCCGCCAGAACGTCATCGTGAGCGTGTCGAAGTCCCACAGGATGGGACCGAGGGTCCGGAGAAAATCCACCCCGAGGATGAAGTCGAAGCAGCCGAGGTCGATCCCTGCACAGGTAATGGAGAAGTGTTCGCCACCGATGGAGATGGGAACGTCGCGGGCAAGCCCATGACACCGGAGGCGATCGCCGTTCGCCACCGTGATCCGCAGGCGCTCCCTGCCCGTCGTCGGAAGGGCTAGCCGACGCATGGTCGCCTCGGGTAGGAAGTTATGGGTGGAGCCAGTATCCAGCAGGGCCACCAGCCACTCGCCATGGATCGTCACCGGCAGCAGCAAGGTCCGCTCGCCACGGATGCCGGCGAGGGCATGGAGGGAGACGACGCAGGCCGTCGCCATGGAATCCGCGGGCGTGTCCACGATCGCCTCGGGTGGTGGTGGCGCGTCGGTCGAGTCATCCGCCTCGGTGTAGTCGACCGTCTCCAAGTAAAATAGGCGGGGGCAGACATGGGTCGACGTGTAGGGCTCATCGTAGTTGAAGCAGAGGCCCTGACGGCGACACTCCTGCTGCTCGGCCGGTGACAACCGACGGAAGGTCCGTGTGGTGGCTGATGTCTACTACACAACCTTCTTCTTGTAGACGTTGTTGGGCCTCTAGTTGCAGAGGTTTGTAGGACAGTAGCAAATTTTCCTCAAGTGGATGACCTAAGCTTTATCAATCCGTAGGAGGCGTAGGATGAAGATGGTCTCTCTAAAGCAACCCTGCAACCAAATAACAAAGAGTCTCTTGTGTCCCCAACACACCCAATACAATGGTAAGTTGTATAGGTGCACTAGTTCGGCGAAGAGATGGTGATACAAGTGCAATATGGATAGTAGATAATAGTTTTTGTAATCTGAAATTATAAAAACAGCAAGGTAACAAGTGATAAAAGTGAGGGTAAACGGTATTGCAATGCGTGGAAACAAGGTGTAGGGTTCATACTTTCACTAGTGTAAGTCCTCTCAACAATACTAACATAATTGGATCACATAACTATCCCTCAACATGCAACAAAAAGTCACTCCAAAGTCACTAATAGCGGAGAACGAACGAAGAGATTATGGTAGGGTACGAAACCACCTCAAAGTAATTCTTTCCAATCAATCCGTTGGGCTATTCCTATAGGTGTCACAAACAGCCCTAGAGTTCGTACTAGAATAACACCTTAAGACACAAATCAACCAAAACCCTAATGTCACCTAGATACTCCAATGTCACCTCAAGTATCCGTGGGTATGATTATACGATATGCATCACACAATCTCAATTCATCTATTCAACCAACACATAGAACCTCATAGAGTGCCCCAAAGATCTACCGGAGAATCAAGACGAAAACGTGTGCCAACCCCTATGCATAGGTTCATGAACCCCGCAAGTTGGTCACCTTAACATACATCAAGTGGCACGCAGTATCCCATTGTCACCACAGATATCCACGGCAAGACATACATCAAGTCTCCTCAAGTCTTTAAAGACTCAATCCGATAAGATTACTTCAAAGGGGAAACTCGATTCATTACAAGAGAGTAGGGTGAAGAAACATCATAGGATCCAAATATAATAGCAAAGCTCGCGATACATCAAGATCGTATCATCTGAAGAACATGAGAGAGAGAGATCAAACACATAGCTACTGGTACATACCCTTAGCCCCGAGGGAGAACTACTCCCTCCTCGTCATGGAGAGCGCCGGGAGGATGAAGATGGCCACCGGTGAGGGATCCCCCCTCCGGCAGGGTGCGGGAACAGGGTTCCGATTGACTTTTGGTGGCTACGGAGGCTTCTGGCGGCGGAACTCCCGATCTATCTTGCGTTTTGGAAGTTTTAGGTCACGTAGGTATATATGGGTGCAGGAGGTACGTCAGGGGAGCCACGAGGGCCCCACAAGACAAGGGGGCGCGCCCTAGGGGGGGCGCCCCCCACCCTCGTGAGCACCTCATTCCTTCCTTGACGTGGGGTCCAAGTCCAGCAGGTGTGTTTCCTTCCAAAAATAACTTCTCCAGTTGATTTCGTTCCGTTTCGACTCCGTCCGATATTCCTTTTCTTCGAAACACTGAAATAGGCACAAAACAGCAAATCTGGGCTGGGCCTCCGGTTAATAGGTTAGTCCCAAAAATAATATAAAAGTGGATATTAAAGCCCAATATTGCCCAAAACAGTAGATAATATAGCATGGAGCAATCAAAAATTATAGATATGTTGGAGATGTATTAAGCATCCCCAAGCTTAATTCCTGCTCGTCCTCGAGTAGGTAAATGATAAAAAAGATAATTTTTGATGTGGAATGCTAGTTGGTATAATTTCAATGTAATTCTTCTTACTTGTGATATGAATATTCAGATCCATAAGATTCAAGACAAAAGTTTAGTATTGACATAAAAATAATAATACTTCAAGCATACTAATAAAGCAATTATGTCTTCTCAAAATATCATGGCCAAAGAAAGTTATCCCTACAAAATCATATAGTCTGGCTATGCTCCATCTTCACCACACAACATATTTAAATCATGCACAACCCCGATGACAAGCCAAGCAATTGTGTCATACTTTTAATGTTCTCAAACTTTTTCAATCTTCACGCAATACATGAGTGTGAGCCATGGACATAGCACTATAGGTGGAATCGAATGGTGGTTGTGGAGAAGACAAAAAGGGAGAAGATAGTCTCACATCAACTAGGCGTATCAACGGGCTATGGAGATGCCCATCAATAGATATCAATGTGAGTGAGTAGGGATTGCCATGCAACAGATGCACTAGAGCTATAAGTATATGAAAGCTCAACAAAAGAAACTAGTGGGTGTGCATCCAACTTGCTCGCTCACGAAGACCTAGGGCATTTTGAGGAAGCCCATCATTGGAATATACAAGCCAAGTTCTATAATGGAAGATTCCCACTAGTATATGAAAGTGACAACATAGGAGACTCTCTATCATGAAGATCATGGTGCTACTTTGAAGCACAAGTGTGGTAAAATGATAGTAGCATTGCCCCTTCTCTCTTTTTCTCTCGTTTTTTTATTTTTATTTTTTTTATTTGGGCCTTCTCTTTTTTTATGGCCTCTTTTCTCTTTTTTTATTTGGGCTTCTTTGGCCTCTTTTATTTATTTATTTATTTATTTTCGTCCGGAGTCTCATTCCGACTTGTGGGGGAATCATAGTCTCCATCATCCTTTCCTCACTGGGACAACGCTCTAATAATGATGATCATCAGACTTTTATTTACTTACAACTCAAGAATTACAACTCGATACTTAGAACAAGATATGACTCTATATGAATGCCTCCGGCGGTGTACCGGGATATGCAATGACTCATGAGTGACATGTATGAAAGAATTATGAATTGTGGGTTTGCCACAAATACGATGTCAACTACATGATCATGCTAAGCAATATGACAATGATGAAGCGTGTCATAATAATGGAACGGTGGAAAGTTGCATGGCAATATATCTCGGAATGGCTATGGAAATGCCATAATAGGTAGGTATGGTGGCTGTTTTGAGGAAGGTATATGGTGGGTGTATGATACCGGTGAAAGGTGTGCGGTATTAGAGAGGCTAGCAATGGTGGAAGGGTGAGAGTGCGTATAATCCATGGACTCAACATTAGTCATAAAGAACTCACATACTTATTGCAAAAATCTATTAGTTATCGAAACAAAGTACTACGCGCATGCTCCTAGGGGGATAGATTGGTAGGAAAAGACCATCGCTCGTCCCTGACCGCCACTCATAAGGAAGGCAATCAATAAATAAATCATGCTTCGACTTCATCACATAGCGGTTCACCATACGTGCATGCTACGGGAATCACCAACTTTAACACAAGTATTTCTCAAATTCACAACTACTCAACTAGCATGACTCTAATATCACCATCTCCAAATCTCAAAACAATCATCAAGTATCACACTTCTCTTAGTATTCAACACACTCATAAGAGAATTTTATTATTAATCTTGTATACCTAGCATATTAGGATTTTAAGAAAATTACCATGCTATTTAAGACTCTCAAAATAATCTAAGTGAAGCATGAGAGTTCATCTATTTCTTCAAAATAAAACTATGACCATGCTCTAAAAGATATAAGTGAAGCACTAGAGCAAATGACAAACTACTCTGAAAGATATAAGTGAAGATCAATGAGTAGTCAGATAATTATGCAACTATGTGAAGACTCTCTAACATTTAATAATTTCAGATCTTGGTGTTTTATTCAAACATCAAGCAAAGCAAAATAAAATGACATTATAAAAATAGCAAACATCATGTGAAGAAGCAAAAACTTAGGATCAACCGATACTAACCGATAGTTGTTGAAGAAGAAAGGTGGGATGCCAACTGAGGCATCCCCAAGCTTAGATGCTTGAGACTTCTTGAAATATTATCTTGGGATGCCTTGGGCATCCCCAAGCTTGAGCTTTTGTGTCTCCTTAATTCCTCTCATATCACGGTCTCCCTAAATCTCAAAAGTTTCGTCCACACAAAACTCAACAAGGACTCGTGAGATAAGTTAGTATAAACCATTGCAAAAACCTTATCATACTCTACTGTAGCAAATCACTAAAATAATTATTCAACATTGCATACTAAATGCCTCTGCATATTTGATACGTCTCCAACGTATCTATAATTTTTGATTGCTCCATGCTATATTATCTACTGTTTTGGGCAATATTGGGCTTTATTATCCACTTTTATATTACTTTTGGGACTAACCTATTAACCGGAGGCCCAGCCCAGATTTGTTGTTTTATGCCTGTTTCAGTGTTTTGAAGAAAAGGAATATCAGACGGAGTCGAAACGGAACGAAATCAACTGGAGAAGTTATTTTTGGAAGGAAACACACCTGATGGACTTGGACCCCACGTCAGAAGATACGGGAGCTGCCCACGAGGGTGGGGGGCGCGCCCACCCCCCCTAGGGCGCGCCCCCTGCCTCGTGGGGCCCCCTTGGCTCCCCTGACATGCTTCTTGTGCCTATATAACTCCATATACCTTAAAACTTCCAAAACGCAAGATAGATCGGGAGTTCCGCCGCCAGAAGCCTCCGTAGCCACCAAAAACCAATCTAGACCCGTTACGGCACCCTGCCGGAGGGGGCAATCCTTCTCCGGTGGCCATCTTCATCATCGTGATGCTCTCCATGACGAGGAGGGAGTAGTTCTCCCTCGGGGATGAGGGTATGTACCAGTAGCTATGTGTTTGATCTCTCTCTCTCTCTCTCTCTCGTGTTCTTGAGATGATACGATCTTGATGTTTCTTCCCCCCTCTTCTCTCTTGTAATGAATCGAGTTTCCCCTTTTGAAGTAATCTTATCGGATTGAGTCTTTAAAGACTTGAGAACACTTGATGTATGTCTTGCCGTGGATATCTGTGGTGACAATGGGATACCACGCGCCACTTGATGTATGTTAAGGTGACCAACTTGCGGGTTCCGCCCATGAACCTATGCATAAGGGTTGGCACACGTTTCGTCGTGATTCTTCGGTAGATCTTTGGGGCACTCTTTGAGGTCCTTTGTGTTGGTTGAATAGATGAATCTGAGATTGTGTGATGCATATCGTATAATCATACCCACGGATACTTGAGGTAACATTGGAGTATCTAGGTGACATTAGGGTTTTGGTTGATTTGTATCTTAAGGTGTTATTCTAGTACGAACTCTAGGGCTGTTTGTGACACTTATAGGAATAGCCCACCGGATTGATTGGAAAGAATAACTTTGAGGTGGTTTCGTACCCTACCATAATCTCTTCGTTTGTTCTCCGCTATTAGTGACTTTGGAGTGACTCTTAGTTGCATGTTGAGGGATAGTTATGTGATCCAATTATGTTAGTATTGTTGAGGGAACTTACACTAGTGAAAGTATGAACCCTAGGCCTTGTTTCAACACATTGCAATACCGTTTACGCTCACTTTTATCACTTGCTACCTTGCTGTTTTTATTATTTCAGATTACAAAAACTATTATCTACTATCCATATTGCACTTGTATCACCATCTCTTCGCCGAACTAGTGCACCTATACAATTTACCATTGTATTGGGTGTGTTGGGGACACAAGAGACTCTTTGTTATTTGGTTGCAGGGTTGCTTGAGAGAGACCATCTTCATCCTACGCCTCCTACAGATTGATAAACCTTAGGTCATCCACTTGAGGGAAATTTGCTACTGTCCTACAAACCTCTGCACTTGGAGGCCCAACAACGTCTACAAGAAGAAGGTTGTGTAGTAGACATCAAGCTCTTTTCTGGCGCCGTTGCCGGGGAGGTGAGTTCTTGAAGGTATATCTTTAGATCTTGCAATCGAGTCTTTTTGTTTCTTGTTTTATCACTAGTTTAGTTTATAAAAGAAAATTACAAAAAAATGGAATTAAGTTTGTCTCATACGCTTCACCTTTTTAATATCTTTCGTGAGTATGATGGAAAGGATAATTGTGCTCAAGTGCTAGAAGAAGAAATCTATAAAAATTTTGGCACTAAATATTTGAATAATGAGCATGATTGCAATGTTGTTAGTACGAATTCTTTGAATATCCATGATGCTAATGATGATTGCACTAGTTATGATGAAAATGCCTCCTATAAACATGCAATTTTTGTGGAGTAGATTGGGTTTGCAAGTACACACCAAATAGGGAAGATAGATATTGCAAGAGGCATAAATGTTTAGAAACTAAATTGTTGCAAGAAAGTCTTGATGAGAGTGCTGAAAATTTAAAATATCTTTACCGTACTTGTGAACTTTGTAATGAACATGGTCATTTAAATATCAAATGCAAATTGTTTCATGACCGAATCATGTCCAAAAGTTGTGATGACTTGATTTCCCTTGCGCATTATAATGAACTAAGTTTGCTTTTGGGTTATGAAGAATTGAAACGTCAAACTAAGCATATTCCAGAATATAACCTTGAGAAATTCCTTGATATTGTTCTAGAGAAGGTTTATATGTATTGTGCGGTGAATTGCATTGAAAATCCTTATATTGCAAATTACATAAAGAAAAGAAAACAAATAGAGGATGAAGCGAATATTAACGAAAGGAAAGAGAATTCTCAATATCCTCCTATTATTTCTTATGATGAATCAGGTAACGAGGAGGAGCCTCCTATTCAACCAATCTCATTAATAAGGAGCTCCAAAAAGAGAATTGAATCCACGTATGATGTGGTGAGGAAGAATAAAAGAAAAAGGAAGAGAGGTAAAAAGATATCTCTCCCAAATAATGCTGCTCCTATTACTATTGTGCCTCATGAAAATATAATTGTGGAAGATAATGATACTTCTTATGATCTTGAAAAACTTTTTGGCACTTGCTTGGAAGAATATAATAATTGATATACTATTGGTGCTATCCATGCTATTAATGATGAGAGTGATTATGCTTATGATACGAAAAGGCCCAAGCTTGGGGAAGCTATGTTTGATGAGGATGACATATTTGAGAATATATTTGCTGCAATTAAAGTTTGTCCCAAGCTTGGGGCTGCTACGCTTAATGAAGATTATATTTTTAGTCTACCAAATTTTGATATGCAAACTCATAATGATAATAACATGCCTCCTACTTATGATAATTATTGTGATGATACATATGCTATAAAAAGTAGTGAGGATTATATTTATAAAACTTGTCATGATTATGGTTATCCCTTTTCTGAACATTACTCTTTTAATGTGGAAACAATTTATAATATTCAAGTCTCTTATGATACTCCCACTATCCGGAAAGAGAAGAATTTTGCTTATGTGGAGAGTAATAAATTTTCTATGCTTGTAGATCATGAAAAGAATGCTTTAGGTGCTGGTTATATTGTTGAATTCATTCATGATGCTACTGAAAATTATTATGAGGGAGGAATATATGCTTGTAGGAATTGCAATAATATCAAGTTTCCTCTCTATGTGCTTAAAGTTTTGAAGTTATGCTTGTTTTACCTTCCTATGCAAGTTGATTCTTGTTCCCACAAGTTGTTTGCTCACAAAACCCCTACGCATAGGAAGTGGTTAGACTTAAATGTGCTAGTCATATTCTTCATGATGCTCTCTTTATGTTTCGATTCTTATCCTTTATGTGAGCATCATTGAAATCATCATGCCTAGCTAGGGGCGTTAAACGATAGCGCTTGTTGGGAGGCAACCCAATTTTATTCTTGTTCCTTGCTCTTTGTTCCTGTTTAGTAATTAATAATTAATCTAGCCTCTGTTTAGATGTGGTTATATGCTTTTAATTAGTGTTTGTGCCAAGTAGAACCTTTGGGAAGACTTGGGGATAGTCTTGTTGATCATGCTGTAAAAAACAGAAACTTTAGCGCTCACAAGAACTGCTGCCATTTTTATTTGAAAAGTGATATTTAGTTAATTATTTTTTCAGATGATTAATAGATAAATTCCTCAGGTCCAGAAATTTATTTGAGAATTTTATGAGTTCGAGAAGTATACGTTTGATCCAGATTACTATAGACTATTCTGTTTTTGACAGATTCTGTTTTTCATGTGTTGTTTACTTATTTTGATGAATCTATGGCTTGTAAAATAGTTTATAAACCATAGATAAGTTGGAATACAGTAGGTTTAACACCAATATAAATAAATAATGAATTCATTACAGTACCTTGAAGTGGTGATTTATTTTCTTATACTAACGGAGCTTCCGAGTTTTCTGTTAAGTTTTGTGTTGTGAAGTTTTCAAGTTTTGGGTAAGGATTCGATGGACCATGGAATAAGGAGTGGCAAGAGCCTAAGATTGGGGATGCCCAAGGCACCCAAGGTAATATTCAAGGATAACCAAGAGCCTAAGCTTGGCGATGCCCCGGAAGGCATCCCCTCTTTCGTCTTCGTTCATTGGTAACTTTACTTGGAGCTATATTTTTATTCGCCACATGATATGTGTTTTGCTTGGAGCGTCAATTTATTTTGTTAGGATTTGCTTTCTGTTATTTAGAACAATGTTTTGCATCTTTTATTTCAATAAAAGTGGCATTGATAGTCTTTACTATGCCTATGTTACAAGTATACATGTTGCTGTTTGAAAACAGAAAGTTTACCGCTGTTGCAATAATTCCCTAGAAAAGTCAGAATGTGATAAAATGTTGAAACCTTTTGCATATTAAGATATGATAAATTTACTACAGTGGAAATTTTCTTTCATAATTTTTGGAGCTAGGGAAGTATGGATGTTGCAGCATTCTTTACAGACTATCCTGTTTAGGCAGATTGCTGTTATGTTTGCATTGTTTGCATATGTTTGCTTCTTTAATGATTCTATTTGAGGATAGGACTATTAAATATGCAGAGGCATTTAGTATTCAATGTTGAATAATAATTTTAGCGATTTTCTACAGTAGAGTATGATAAGGTTTTGGCAATGGTTTATACTAACTTATCTCACGAGTCCTTGTTGAGTTTTGTGTGGATGAAGCTTTTGAGATTTAGGGAGACCGTGATATGAGAGGAATTAAGGAGACACAAAAGCTCAAGCTTGGGGATGCCCAAGGCACCCCAAGATATTATTTCAAGAAGTCTCAAGCGTCTAAGCTTGGGGATGCCCCGGTTGGCATCCTACCTTTCTTCTTTAACAACTATCGGTTAGTATCGGTTGATCCTAAGTTTTTGCTTCTTCACATGATGTTTGCTATTCTTAGAATGTCATTTTATTTTTCTTTGCTTGCTGTTTGAATAAAATACCAAGATCTGAAATTATTAAATGTTAGAGAGTCTTCACATAGTTGCATAATTATTCGACTACTCATTGATCTTCACTTATATCTTTCGAGTAGTTTGTCATTTGCTCTAGTGCTTCACTTATATCTTTTAGAGCATGGTGGTAGTTTTATTTTGAAGAAATAGATGAACTCTCGTGCTTCACTTAGATTATTTTGAGAGTCTTAAATAGCATGGTAATTTTCTTAAAATCCTAATATGCTAGGTATTCAAGAATAATAAAATTCTCTTATGAGTGTGTTGAATACTATGAGAAGTTTGATACTTGATAATTGTTTTGAGATATGGAGATGGTGATATTAGAGTCATGCTAGTTGAGTGGTTAAGAATTTGAGAAATACTTGTGTTGAAGTTTGTGATTCCCGTAGCATGCACGTATGGTGAACCGTTATGTAATGAAGTCGGAGCATGAATTATTTATTGATTGTCTTCCTTATGAGTGGCGGTCGGGGACGAGCGATGGTATTTTCCTACCAATCTATCCCCCTAGGATCATGTGCGTAGTACTTTAGTTTGATAACTAATAGATTTTTGCAATAAGTATGTGAGTTCTTTATGACTAATGTTGAGTCCATGGATTATACACACTCTCACCCTTCCACCATTGCTAGCCTCTCTAGTACCGCGCAACTTTCCCCGGTACTATAAACCCACCATATACCATCCTCAAAACAGCCACCATACCTACCTATTATGGCATTTCCATAGCCATTCCGAGATATATTGCCATGCAACTTTCCACCGTTCCAGTTATTATGACACACTCCATCATTGTCATATTGCTTAGCATGATCATGTACTTGACATTGTATTTGTGGCAAAGCCACCCTTCATAATTCTTTCATACTTGTCACTCTTGATTCATTGCACATCCCGGTACACCGCCGGAGGCATTCATATAGAGTCATATCTTTGTTCTAGTATCGAGTTGTATCATTGAGTTGTAAATAAATAGAAGTGTGATGATCATCATTCAATAGAGCATTGTCCCAAAAAAGAAAAAAGAGAAAGGCCATAAAAAGAAAGGCCAAATAAAAAATATATAAAAAGGGGCAATGCTACTATCCTTTTTCCACACTTGTGCTTCAAAGTAGCACCATGTTCTTCATATAGCGAGTCTCATATATTGTGCTTCAAAGTAGCACCATGATCTTCATGATAGAGAGTCTCCTATGTTGTCACTTTCATATACTAGTGGGAATCTTCCATTATAGAACTTGGCTTGTATATTCCAATGATGGGCTTCCTCAAAATGCCCTAGGTCTTCGTGAGCGAGCAAGTTGGATGCACACCCACTAGTTTCTTTTGTTGAGCTTTCATATACTTATAGCTCTAGTGCATCCGTTGCATGGCAATCCCTACTCACTCACATTGATATCTATTGATGGGCATCTTCATAGCCCGTTGATACGCCTAGTTGATGTGAGACTATCTTCTGCCTTTTTGTCTTCTCCACAACCACCATTCTATTCCACCTATAGTGCTATGTCCATGGCTCACGCTCATGTATTGCGTGAAGATTGAAAAAGTTTGAGAACATCAAGAGTATGAAACAATTGCTTGGCTTGTCATCGGGGTTGTGCATGATTTAAATATTTTGTGTGGTGAAGATGGAGCATAGCCAGACTATATGATTTTGTAAGGATAGCTTTCTTTGGCCATGTTATTTTGAGAAGACATAATTGCTTAGTTAGTATGCTTGAAGTATTATTATTTCTATGTCAATATGAACTTTTGTCTTGAATCTTATGGATCTGAATATTCATTGCCACAATTAAGAAGAATTACATTGAAATTATGCCAACTAGCATTCCACATCAAAAATTATCTTTTTATCATTTACATACTCGAGGACGAGCAGGAATTAAGCTTGGGGATGCTTGATACGTCTCCAACGTATCTATAATTTTTGATTGCTCCATGCTATATTATCTACTGTTTTGGGCAATATTGGGCTTTATTATCCACTTTTATATTACTTTTGGGACTAACCTATTAACCGGAGGCCCAGCCCAGATTTGCTGTTTTATGCCTATTTCAGTGTTTTGAAGAAAAGGAATATCAGACGGAGTCGAAACGGAACGAAATCAACTGGAGAAGTTATTTTTGGAAGGAAACACACCTGATGGACTTGGACCCCACGTCAGAAGATACGGGAGCTGCCCACGAGGGTGGGAGGCGCGCCCACTCCCCTAGGGCGCGCCCCCTGCCTCGTGGGGCCCCCGTGGCTCCCCTGACGTGCTTCTTGTGCCTATATAACTCCATATACCCTAAAACTTCCAAAACGCAAGATAGATCGGGAGTTCCACCGCCAAAAGCCTCCGTAGCCACCAAAAACCAATCTAGACCCGTTCCGGCACCCTGCCGGAGGGGGCAATCCTTCTCCGGTGGCCATCTTCATCATCCCGGCGCTCTCCATGACGAGGAGGGAATAGTTCTCCCTCGGGGCTGAGGGTATGTACCAGTAGCTATGTGTTTGATCTCTCTCTCTCGTGTTCTTGAGATGATACGATCTTGATGTATCGCGAGCTTTGCTATTATATTTGGATCCTATGATGTTTCTTCCCCCCTCTTCTCTCTTGTAATGAATCGAGTTTCCCCTTTTGAAGTAATCTTATCGGATTGAGTCTTTAAAGACTTGATAACACTTGATGTATGTCTTGGCGTGGATATCTGTGGTGACAATGGGATACCGCGTGCCACTTGATGTATGTTAAGGTGACCAACTTGTGGGTTCCGCCCATGAACCTATGCATAGGGGTTGGCACACGTTTTCGTCGTGATTCTCCGGTAGATCTTTGGGGCACTCTTTGAGGTCCTTTGTGTTGGTTGAATAGATGAATCTGAGATTGTGTGATGCATACAGTATAATCATACCCACAGATACTTGAGGTGACATTGGAGTATCTAGGTGACATTAGGGTTTTGGTTGATTTGTATCTTAAGGTGTTATTCTAGTACGAACTCTAGGGCTGTTTGTGACACTTATAGGAATAGCCCACCGGATTGATTGGAAAGAATAACTTTGAGGTGGTTTCGTACCCTACCATAATCTCTTCGTTTGTTCTCCGCTATTAGTGACTTTGGAGTGACTCTTTGTTGCATGTTGAGGGATAGTTATGTGATCCAATTATGTTAGTATTGTTGAGGAAACTTACACTAGTGAAAGTATGAACCCTAGGCCTTGTTTCAACACATCGCAATACCGTTTACGCTCACTTTTATCACTTGCTACCTTGCTGTTTTTATTATTTCAGATTACAAAAACTATTATCTACTATCCATATTGCACTTGTATCACCATCTCTTCACCGAACTAGTGCACCTATACAATTTACCATTGTATTGGGTGTGTTGGGGACACAAGAGACTCTTTGTTATTTGGTTGCAGGGTTGCTTGAGAGAGACCATCTTCATCCTACGCCTCCTACGGATTGATAAACCTTAGGTCATCCACTTGAGGGAAATTTGCTACTGTCCTACAAACCTCTGCGTTTGGAGGCCCAACAACGTCTACAAGAAGAAGGTTGTGTAGTAGACATCAATATTTGATAGTCCTATCCTCAAATAGAATCATTAAAGAAGCAAACATATGCAAACAATGCAAACATAACAGTAATCTGCCTAAACAGGATAGTCTGTAAAGAATGCTGCAACATCCATACTTCCCTAGATCCAAAAATTATGAAAGAAAATTCCCACTGTAGTAAATTTATCAGAGCTTAATATGCAAAAGGTTTCAATATTTTATCATATTCTGACTTTTCTAGGGAATTATTGCAACAGCGGTAAACTTTCTGTTTTCAAACAGCAACATGTATACTTGTAACATAGGCATAGCAAAGGCTATCAATGCCACTTTTATTGAAATAAAAGATGCAAAACATTATTATAAATAACAGCAAGCAAATCCTAACAAAACAAATTGACGCTCCAAGCAAAACACATATCATGTGGTGAATAAAAATATAGCTCCAAGTAAAGTTACCGATGAACGAAGACGAAAGAGGGGATGCCTTCCGGGGTATCCCCAAGCTTAGGCTCTTGGTTGTCCTTGAATATTACCTTGGGGTGCCTTGGTAATCCCCAAGCTTAGGCTCTTGCGACTCCTTATTCCATAATCCATCAAATCCTTACCCAAAACTTGAAAACTTCACAACACAAAACTTAACAGAAAACTCGTAAGCTCCGTTAGTATAAGAAAGTAAATCACCACTTCGAGGTACTGTATGAACTCATTCTTTATTTATATTTGTGTTAAACCTACTGTATTCCAACTTCTCTATGGTTTATAAACTATTTTACTAGCCATAGATTCATCAAAATAAGTAAACAACACATGAAAAACAGAATCTGTCAAAAACAGAACAGTTTGTAGTAATCTGAATCAAACGTATACTTCTGGAACTCATAAAATTCTCAAATAAATTTCTGGACCTGGGGAATTTGTCTATTAATCATCTTCAAAAAATTAACTAAATAGCACTCTCCAAATAAAAATGGAAGCAATTCTCGTGAGCGCTAAAGTTTCTGTTTTTGACAGCATGATCAACAAGACTTTCCCCAAGTCTTCCCAAAGGTTCTACTTGGCACAAACACTAATTAAAAGCATAAAACCACATCTAAACAGAGGCTAGATGAATTATTTATTACTAAACAGGAACAAAAAGCAAGGTACAAAAATAAAATTGGGTTGCCTCCCAACAAGCGCTATCGTTTAACGCCCCTAACTAGGCATGATGATTTCAATGATGCTCACAGAAAAGATAAGAATTGTAACATAAAGAGAGCATCATGAAGAATATGACTAGCACTTTTAAGTCTAACATGCTTCCTATGCATAGGGATTTTGTGAGCAAACAACTTATGGGAGCAATAATCAACTAGCATAGGAAAGGAAAACAAGCATAACTTTAAAACTTTAAGCACATAGAGAGAAAACTTGATATTATTGCAATTCCTACAAGCATATGTTCCTCCCTCATAATAATTTTCAGTAGCATCATGAATGGATTCAACAATATAACTATCACATAAAGCATTCTTTTCATGATCTACAAGCATAGAAATTTTACTACTCTCCACATAAGCAAATTTCTTCTCATGAATAATAGTGGGAGCAAACTCAACAAAATAACTATCATGAGATTGAAAATTAAGATCAAGATGAAAAGTTTAATGGTTATCATTATTCTTTAAAGCATACGTGTCATCACAATAATCATCATAGATAGGAGGCATGCTTTCATCATAATAAAATTGCTCATCAAAGCTCGGGGGACAAAAGATATCACCTTCATCAAACATAGCTTCCCCAAGCTTGTGGCTTTGCATATCATTAGCATCATGGATATTCAAGGAATTCATACTAACAACATTGCAATCATGCTCATCATTAAAATATTTATTGCCAAACATTTTGTAGATTTCTTCTTCTAGCACTTGAGCACAATTATCCTTTCCATCATACTCACGAAAGATATTAAAAAGGTGAAGCGTATGAGACAAACTCAATTCCATTTTTTATAGTTTTCTTTTATAAACTAAACTAGTGATGAAACAAGAAACTAAAAGACTCGATTAAAAGATCTAAAGATATACCTTCAAGCACTCACCTCCCGGCAACGGCGCCAGAAAAGAGCTTGATGTCTACTACACAACCTTCTTCTTGTAGACGTTGTTGGGCCTCCAAGTGCAGAGGTTTGTAGGACAGTAGCAAATTTCCCTCAAGTGGATGACCTAAGGTTTATCAATCCATAGGAGGCGTAGGATGAAGATGGTCTCTCTCAAGCAGCCCTGCAACCAAATAACAAAGAGTCTCTTGTGTCCCCAACACACCCAATACAATGGTAAGTTGTATAGGTGCACTAGTTTGGCGAAGAGATGGTGATACAAGTGCAATATGGATAGTAGATAATAGTTTTTGTAATCTGAAATTATAAAAACAGCAAGGTAGCAAGTGATAAAAGTGAGCGTAAACGGTATTGCAATGCGTGGAAACAAGGCCTAGGGTTCATACTTTCACTAGTGTAAGTCCTCTCAACAATACTAACATAATTGGATCACATAACTATCCCTCAACATGCAACAAAGAGTCACTCCAAAGTCACTAATAGCGGAGAACGAATGAAGAGATCATGGTAGGGTACGAAACCACCTCAAAGTTATTCTTTCCAATCAATCCGTTGGGCTATTCCTATAGGTGTCACAAACAACCCTAGAGTTCGTACTAGAATAACATTAAGACACAAATCAACCAAAACCCTAATGTCACCTAGATACTCCAATGTCACCTCAAGTATCCGTGGGTATGATTATACGATATGCATCACACAATCTCAATTCATCTATTCAACCAACACATAGAACCTCATAGAGTGCCCCAAAGATCTACCGGAGAATCACGACGAAAACGTGTGCCAACCCCTATGCATAGGTTCATGAACCCGCAAGTTGGTCACCTTAACATACATCAAGTGGCACGCGGTATCCCATTGTCACCACAGATATCCACGACAAGACATACATCAAGTGTTCTTAAGTCTTTAAAGACTCAATCCGATAAGATTACTTCAAAGGGGAAACTCGATTCATTACAAGAGAGAAGAGGGGGAAGAAACATCATAGGATCCAAATATAATAGCAAAGCTCGCAATACATCAAGATCGTATCATCTCAAGAACACGAGAGAGAGAGAGAGATCAAACAAATAGCTACTGGTACATACCCTCAGCCCCGAGGGAGAACTACTCCCTCCTCATCATGGAGAGCACCGGGATGATAAAGATGGCCACCGGTGAGGGATCCCCCCTCCGGCAGGGTGCCGGAACAGGGTCCCGGTTGACTTTTGGTGGCTACGAAGGCTTCTGGCGGCGGAACTCCCGATCTATCTTGCGTTCTGGAAGTTTTAGGTCACGTAGGTATATATGGGTGCAGGAGGTACATCAGGGGAGCCACGAGGGCCCCATGAGACAGGGGGACGTGCCCTAGGGGGGGCGCGCCCCCCACCCTCGTGAGCACCTCGTTCCTTCCTTGACGTGGGGTCCAAGTCCATCAGGTGTGTTTCCTTCCAAAAATAACTTCTCCAGTTGATTTCGTTCCGTTTCGACTCCGTGTGATATTCCTTTTCTTCGAAACACTGAAATATGCATAAAACAACAAATCTGGGTTGGGCCTCCGGTTAATAGGTTAGTCCCAAAAATAATATAAAAGTGGATATTAAAGCCCAATATTGCCCAAAACAGTAGATAATATAGCATGGAGCAATCAAAAATTATAGATACGTTGGAGACGTATCAGTGGCCGGGGGTGCGGCCGGCGCGGCTGGAGGAGGCCGGCCCGGTGCTGGAGGAGTCGGCGCTAGTCGACTGGGCTAGCCGCCGCCCCGTCCGGATGGTTGCCGTAGTGCCTGGGCCCGCTGCTTGAAAGCCCGGGCGTAGTACATGGCCGTCTGGAGGTCGGGGGGGTCCCAAAGCTCGACGTCCACGCGAATATGGTCCGGCAGACTGCCCACAAATAACTCGGCGCGCTGAATCCCGGAGACGTTCGGCGCGTGGCGCGCCAGGGCCTGGAAGCGGTCGACGTAGTCCTGCACCGTGGATGTGAAAGGTAAGCAGTCGAGGGCCGCCAGTCGGCTCCCGCGGATAGGAGGCCCGAACCGGAGGAGATAGAGCTCCCGGAAGCGCTCCCATGGTGGCATGCCGCCCTCGTCCTGCTCGAGGGCGTAGTACCAGGTCTGCGCCGCGCCTCGGAGATGACAGGACACGAGCCAGGTACGGTCCGAAGCGAGCGTCCGCTGCCCACGAAAGAACTGCTCGCACTGGTTGAGCCAGTTGAGAGGGTCCTCTGTGCCGTCGTAAGTGGCGAAGTCCAGTTTGGCGAGGGGAGGTGTCGGACCGCCGTGCCCGGGGGCTGCTGTAGTCGGCGGCAGCGTGTGTGCTGGGTCGGGGATCTCCGGGCCGTAGTTCACCGAGCCGGAGGGATGGTCAAACCGTAGGGAGGACGTCGGGTGTTCCGGCGCCGTGGTGTACACCGGGCCCGGAGACGAGCCGACCGCCCACGCAGGAATTAGCGATGGCGATGGCGGAAACTGCACCTGATGCAGGGGCCGACCAGTGGGCCTAGGCGCGGGTGGTGGTGCTGTTGACGGTGGCGGCGCCTGGTGGTGCTGTGGTGCCGCAGCCAGCGTCGAGGTGGCCGGCGGGGGCGCCTGTAGAAACTGATGGGGAGGGCCCCCCAATGGTGCGGTGGTGGCTGGCCACGCTGGCCAAGGGGACCCCGTGGACAGGTAGTGCTGCAGCAGCAGCGGCGGCGGGGGCGCCCCTCCATAGGGCGGCTGGAAGGCCGGGGCGGGCCACTAGAGCGGCGACGGCCCGTAGGTGGCGGTGGCGGCGCTCGGCGGTGGGGGCTGGTTCCCGGCGAGATAGAGGTTGATGCCCTTGACCGCCTGGATGAGCTCCCGAAGGGTGCCCGACACCTCCTCGGGCGAGAGGATGGGGGGCGGCTCCGCCGCGGTGGTGGTCGGCGCTGGCGGGGTGGCGGTCCCAGACGTGATCGCCGGCATCGGCGCGGAAGGGGTTGGCGGCAGCGTAGGTGGGGTGGTGGTGTTTGGCAGCGGCGGCGGTGATGGAGGAAGCGACATGATCGGTCTGGTGTCTCTGGATACCAAATTGGTAGGACTAGGGTTCCTACCAGGCCTTCGGCGTAGGTTATATGGACAAGGAGGGGGGCGAGGGCTGGAGCGGGCGCGCCGGCAAGCGGGCGTCGTCGCGGCTAGGGTTGGGTGCGGCGGCGGCTAGGGTTCCGGCTCCTTGGGGAGCCGGGCAACAGAAGATTATGATATCTTTATTGCTTAATCTCAAACGGTGTCTTACAACTAGTATTTATAACTTTAGCCTAAGATAACTTGTGGGCCAAGCCCCTAATACTAATGCCCGGTGGGCCTCTTCCTGGTATAGACCAAACCGGTCATAACAGACATGGTCCATAAATGTTGGTTAGGATCCATTTGTTCCCATTACAGTTTGTGGAAAATTCAATTGACAGTGCAAAGGAATTCTGTAACATCATATGCCCTTCAAAAAAATTGTCATTCCAAGCCACCAATAAACCACCTAATGCTCCCACAGAAGGCAAATATTTGAATTTATTTAATCTTTTGGGCATTGCATTTCTAAGAAAAGCTGAGTCTATTGTTTGTCTCTTTGTCTCTTGTAGACAGACAATGTCACATTGTGACTCTTCAATCTTGTTATTAAGCGCTAACCATTTATGTTTATCTCCCATCCCTCTGATATTCCAATTCAGGATTTTCCATTGTCTATTCATTGCATACATTGAGTTAACCATAATACTTGGCTGATTGTGGCCTTACTTGCTTGGAAATATGACAACATAGTACCCACATTAAGGTAGCAATCAGTTTTACATGCCAAAGGACCATACCCAAAAGAAAATTGATACTTAATAGATTCACATTGCCCAGTACCACCAGAAAGGTCTAAACTTATTATCTTCCACCCAAGAGACCCAAAATATTACAGTTGCATTTGATATGATTTCACGGTGTGTCTTTGACTAGCTGTTCCATAGCCTTCGAGTTCACTTCTTCCCTCCTTCAGCTTCCTTCTCCTTGCTAGCCTCCTTGGACTCATTTCTTTTCTTGGGCTTGCTCTTCAGGATCTCTTCAGTGGTGTCCTTCTGTGGCACCTTGCAGAAGGACATGTTTATATTCTTGACAATTTTCCCATCAATAACAGGAGGATCAACATTACATGATATGCAATTTTTATTTACACATGTGCCTCTCTTAAATCCTTTTTGCAGATCATGAATTCTTAAGCTCCTCCTTACCTCTGTTTCTACCAGTGGCCCTCTTCCCTTCCTCTTCTTGTTCACATGTAGAGCATTGGTTGTGGATGCCAGGTTTCCTCCCTCCTCCTGTTCACAATGAGTCATGCAATTACTCTAAGGAGTAGAGAAATTCACAATTCCATTATGTGAGGAATTTTCTTGTAGGGCAGTGTTGATAAGACAACTCGGCATAGAAATTGAAGGACATTTCTCAGGAACAACAAAAGGTATTAAAACTTTATTTTATGTCCCCATAACTATGATATTCCACATTTGTGAAGAGAGGAAATCCTTGGCCCAATCAAATCTCTCTGGAGATAATAATGCCATTATGATAAAATTCACCCAATCAAAGGGCACATTTGTTACCTTGCAATTGGGTTCTGAAGGTGCAAAGTGTGACTTCCACAAACTCAATCCTTGCGAACCCAGAGCTTCCATGTCCTCAGTACCAAGAGTTAGGTCTCCTGAAACCATTAGTTGCAGGACAGGATCATTAACTTCATGAGAGGAAGAAATTTGCGGATCTAGTATTTCCCTTTTTCCTCAAAACTAGGGGGGGAGGGAGCTAGAGGAAGATTCAGAGATGTAAGAGGAGCTTTGTGCTGAACCTGAATCCCTATGTGGTGAAGCCGCTTGCACATTTGCCAGTTGTGCATCAGAGTAGAGCAAAAGCTCCTTTTCCAGAACAGAGGCCTCATTGAGAGCCCTAAACTCTCCAGATTGAGAGACAATCATAGTACCCTCCACCACCACTTTCTCTTTAGTAGGTAGAGCCACAGAGATAGCCATACCAGTCTGAGTATTTGCTAGTGATTCCTTCATAGACTATGAAGCTGGGAGGAGAAGCTCGGCTGACATGAGACTTAAGTTGAAAAAGTTTCTGTCCACCTCTTCCTGGGAGAGCTAACATTTTTAAAAAGAGCAGTATCCAAGGCTCTATCAGGACTGGGAATGGCAGCAACCATCTCATGAAGTTCATGGACTGCAAATCTTTAATTTCACGATAATATTTGGAGATTTTTTGGACGAATTTCGGCAAAATCTTTACACCCGACCGACAATTTGAAATTTTCTTTCACGACTAGCTTCATCTCACCGTTTTCACGTGACTTCGTATTGCACTTTCTTCATTTGTCGGTCGTAGACGAGTAGATCTACATTTCTCTAGTGGACTATACCAAATACATATGCGTGGTGTTCTTTTAATGACACTCCTTAATCTTCTTCACCTAGACCCTTCTAACCTACACTGCGGTGCTTCGATTCAACATAAGTTGCACACAAAAAAGATGTGCAACGACATTGTGGTTTCATTCAGACGATCAGTTTGTAGGTTCGTTGACTATATATGTTCAAATTCATGTTCGTGTTTGGAGTTATTTTGGATGAATTTTGTCAAACTCATCGTGCACGGTCAACCATTTGAAATTTCTTTTGATCAGTAGCTTCATCTCATTGTTTCACACGACTCTTGTATTGTACGTTTTCTATTTCGATGGTTGTAGACGAGTATATGTATATCTCCCTATTGTGTTGTAATAAGGTATTCATCTGATGGTTTAGACGAAATCCGGAGTGGATTCTTTCCATTCGTACTGATCATCGTCAACCTTGCAACATGGACGGCATGTCATGCCCGGCACCACCGCCGGCTTTGTTCCCCTCGGCCTCCTCGCATGCGGCCTACTTCACTAATGCCATCATCGCGCACAAACTGCACTTCTCCTCCTTGTCCTCTGCCTTGGCGCCCTCCTCCCCATCCCTTCTCGCGGACTTCCCCGTAATGGCAGCACTAGGAACTAGTTCCCCGTGCCTATGACTCCATGCTCATCATGTCTAATACGGCGCCGCGACCATCGTTCACCCGGCACTCTAATGTAACTCTATGTGTCATGTATAACCGTTAACTCTTAATCATATTCACTTTATGCAACCAAAGACCATGTAGCGCATTAACCCAGCCAACACAAGCCACCAAAAGCCAATTTATAAATTGCTTCTCTAAGGCCTTGTACAATGCTAGGTGCTTACAAAAATAAACTGGGTTTTTTCTGAAGCACCATTGCCTATTTTTACATAAGAGACACATAATTAAGTATCTACATTTTACAAATAAGCACGGGTGCTTGAAGAAATATCGGTTTATTTCTCTAAGCACCCCGCCTAAGCGTCTTGCATCATACGAGGCCTAATGTAGCCAAACTGTATGTGGTCTACCAAACTGCATGCAAAACGTGATTTTTACCATGTATTTACTCAGTAAGGCCTAACTAAGTCACAGACACAAAGAGGAAAAAAGGGTAAAACCTACCAAACATGACCCTGTAGAAGTAGTACCTCCATCCGGTTTATTGGTCTCATTTGTATTTTTTGTTCAATTTTGACCATCGATTTGACTAACTATATATATGTTATGTCACAAAACTTGTATTGTTAGATTCAATTAGAAAAGGTCCCCGATGATGCTATTTTGTGGTATGTATCTTATTTTTTGTTAGTTATTAAATCAAATGCCAAAGGTTAACAAAAAAACAAGAGAAACCAGTAAAGCCACTATCAGCATGTCGTGGTTTTGCACCGTGAAACAACAGTTGCGCCATCATCCGCATCTATCTGCATGTGTCCCATCCCCTCTCCGGGCCGGGCGGTGCATATATCCGGCCAGCTGCTGCTGGGTGCCCCTGCTTTGTCCACCACGAGACGCCACTGCGCACATACGCGTTCTGTGGGAAAGGATGGTTCGCCTTGAGCCAGGCAGCCAGCCAGCGTCACACCCCTTTCCATCCATGGAGAGATATCCGAGTGGAGAAGATGCTTGCTCCACCACGCGCCCACAGCTTGGCTGATGGCACATGGATCCCTCGGAAAATCAAGGTGGGCGCACGGGTTCCACTTGTTTCTCTTCAGCCTCTCTGTATGTAATACCACGTTAGCTTGAAAGGGTACAGTTCAATATTGACACCGTTTTTTTTAGTACTTCCTTCGTCCTAAAATAAGTGTTTTAACCTAATATAACTTTGTATTAATAGTGCGATAAAATTGAGACACTTATTTTGAGACTTGGCGAGTCTGTGTTTTGCGAGGAATGGGACGCATTGCACAAAGGAAAAAAGAAGACTGTCGGCAGCGACGCCACTCAAAGTTGACATGCATGCACGGATAGAGCAGAGGGAGTGGAGTAACTCCACTCCGCATGCAGCGGCTAGCCACGCGCTAGCTGTGAAATTAAAGTCCGCCAAAGAATTGGCCCCGTAATTACTCGCCGTCCCGTTCCTGCTCCGTAAAAAAAGGGGGCTCCAATTCATGCAGATTAATACATGCAGATTCGCCGTAGTAGTATTAATCTGCATGCATGTCCATCCATCCACTCCTGCCTCCGGAAACAAGGAGGGGAAAGAAAGAATTAGTACTGACTAGCCAATCCTATCATGCACGCCTTGCTTCAACAGCCGCTGCTTTCTGCTGCTGCTGATGCGCGAAAGAACCCAAAGAAAATTGTCGAATCTATGACACACAGGGAACGAGCGGCGCATCGCCGGCTAACTAACTGGCCTCGCCGTGCTCCGGCTGGTCTGCTTGCTCTCCATCGTGCGGCGGCGAGGCCGGCGGCGTGTAGAACGGCGTCTCGGGCTCGGCGCCGTACTGGCTCTCCACGTCGCCCTCCGTCTCCGACGCCTCCTCGATGGTGTAGAGCGCGCGCGACCCGGGGCCGCCGAACCAGCGCTCGCGCCACGCCGCCACACCCTCCTCCTCGTGCCCCGCCTGCTCCGCCGCCGCCGCCGGGGCGGCGATCTGCTCCAGCTGAACCTCCCCCTGCGCCTGCGCGCCGTCGTCCGGAGACGCGGACGCGGAGGCCGCCGGCTCGACGCGGGAGCGGCGGCACCAGACGCGCAGGGCGTGGAGCGCCCGCCGCAGCCGCTCGACGCGGCGCTCCTTCCTGCTGGCGTTGGCACCGGCGCCGGGCTGCTCCGAGACGGGCAGCGGCCGCGTGGCGCCGCCGCTCGAGCGCCGGCAGCAGATCACGACGGGGAGCAGGAGCGCCGCGGCGAGGAGGACCACGAGCTCCGCGAACACGAGGCGCCTCATGGATCAGCCCACAGCCAGCCTCTTGCTGGTGGTAGCAGGACTAGGAGTGGAGTGAACTGCTGGGGGTTCTGCTGGTACTAGACGGCAATGGAGTATGTGAACCAGGGAAAGAGAGTTTTTGTCTTTTGTCTTTGAGAGCGGCCTCGCTTCGCTTTGACTGGACTGGACTGGACTGCACTGGGGAGGAAGAGAGAGAAGAGGTTTGGCTTTGGGTGGTGGGGGCTTTAAAGGCTTTGGCTTTAAGTCGAATGTTCACCAGCGGTGGTTGGTCAGGTGGAGTCACTGCTGGTGCAAGAGAACTCGAAATTCCTCATCACCCAAAGACTTTATGAGGTGCAGTAGCCACACACCTATTTTGGAGGACATACTCATATACCAGATCTAACCCGCCGTCGAAATAACACAGCCTAGGGGGCGTCTCGTGCTTCTCTAGCCCTGGATTTGAGACTGTTAATAGACACCACTGTCGAGGACAACACCCAGTTCTTCCCAACATACACACACGTGTAAATACCACAAATCAGTCCAGAGATCATCTAGGAGTAAACGGCATCACGTCGTGATACCATTAACGTTTACTTGAGGGGCAATTTTGGTTTTTCCACTTGCTGCTTTCTTTGGCAATTCTTTACCAAGTACGAGCTGGAGCATACGAGGCTACATAAAGGAGTAGCGGAAGTGCGTAAATACGCCTGCATGCGTCCGTTACAAACAATCTTACACAAAAGTCCTCAAAAAAATAAATAAGCATAAGGGTCTACAGTGATATCTGTGTCTACCACGATTATTGTGCCGTCGTCACGCCTAAAGATGGATGACACGACACGGATGGACATCTTCCTGATAACTCGAAAAGCCTAGTCACCCAAAGGCTTTATCACGTGGACTAGCCACACACCCATCTTGCGGGGCATACTCATATACAAGATTGAAGTGATCATCGAAATAATACACCCCAGCAACGCCTCATGCTTCTCTAGCCCTGGATACGGAACTGAAACATACACTCACATCTAAACATCGCAAACCACTCCTCCGGAACTGAAACATACACTCACATCTAAACATCGCAAACCACTCCTCTAGAGCTCATCTAAAGGTCACCACATCACAAGCGCTCCTCCATTATACCGTTAACGTTAACTCGAGGGCAGTTTTTGGTTCTGCACCTACTGCTTTCTTTGAAATTCTTTCATCGGGTATGAGCTAGAGGGTAAGAGGCTACATCAAGATGTAGCAGAAGAGTGTGTAAATATGTGTGTATACAGCCGGGAGAAACAACCTTTAGACAAGCAACCGTTATACATGCTAGGCTTACCAGGTTTAGGGTGTTTCGTGATGTGACAAGCAACCATTGTAAATTGCCAAAATCGTGTACGAATTCGAGCTCTTGCACCGACGAGATGAACCTAGTCATGCCCTTCGCACCGCCTAGGACCCACTAGTGTGTCGAATCCATCGAACTCGAAGGCCAGCGCCGCCATCCCCACATTCTCTGTCAAAACCCCTGCGAGCCATTTAAACCCTAGATCCATCGTCATCTAGTCTAGATCCAACAACTATGATCATATCACTTACTCACTGAATCACTATACACGTGGGTCGTTGATCTCAGATATGACGATCTACAACAAACCACTTAAACGAATTGGTAACGACCAATCAGAAGCCACCACGTGTCCCCCATTTTAACTTAAATTCTTACAGCCAATTTAATCTTTGTAACATTTGCTAAAAAGCCCCTCAAACTGTTAACCTTTATAAATTTTTATCCATAACTCCAATTGAGTTGATTCTTTTTGCATACTGATCTCTTCATGGGGAGTACTATTCACCATAGCCACTTATTTTACTTTTGCACATAAGTCTACATGAAAGTGGATCTTCTTGCATGTTAATCCTTATGATGCAATCTTCCAAATAGGACCTTTAGTTCCACAAATATAACATTTAAAATTTTATTTAACCAAAATTTGGCTGCATATCATAAACTACTGCCATGGCAGTCTTTTTGAATCACTCATTCAAATGAGTATATTATATTTTGCTTTCAGTTCCAAAGGACCACAAGAATCTATTAGAACCTTATCACCTAAGTTTGAAACTTTTCGAATACAAATTCGAACCTTATTGGACCTAGAATTCAAACCATAATTCCAAATCAGATTAATATTTTTTTAATTGGTTCATATAATGACCTCAACCTATTTGAACCATCTCGAAGCCAAACCTAACATATCATCTTTAAATATTTCAAATTTGAATCCAAACCTTGTTTGAATTACAAATTTCAAACCCAATTGAATATCAATTGAATATAAATTTCAAATCCTTTTGTATAGTGATTCATTTGTGAAACCCAAACCATTCAAACCTTTTGAATTCGGTAAGGTCATTCAAAATCAAATTTGAATACGAACTTGGTGGATCATAGTTCATAAACCACACACCGGGTTGCAATGATTCCTTTTGCATATTAAATCCATTGCAAATGAAAACCCAAACTCTATGAATCCAATAATTAAACCCTACCTACACAAAGGCCTAAGCGTTGACCTAATGACATTGACATTGACATTGAATTGAATTCAATCCTCAATCCACTACAACTTGAAATGCAGTTTTCCTACCAAACGATCCTATTTGCATGCGAACTCTTAAGTGATATGCAAACCATTGATCAACTTGTATGGTGTTTCTGAAACAACGTTCACCCTATTCCACACCAAAGTGAAAAGCTTGTGAAGCCATAGTTTTTCTCTATTGACTTTTAGGAGTTGGTTCTTACACCTATCACCTCATAACCCTATGAAGAGCTAAACCACACACCCAACTTAGTTATGTCATTTGATTATTTGTATGGTATGTTGTCTTATGTGAACTCTTTTTATGATAGATTGTTCGAACACCAGAAAGTAGCAATACCAAGATTGTGAGAGTGATGAATTTAATCAATACCAGGAACGCAGAACCTTTGATCATATCAACTACTATTTTCTTGCATGTAGGAATTTTGATAGGAGTACATGTCAGAAATATTTATTGTACTATGCTAATTAAAACCCATAGAATAGCCATATGATCTTACCTTGCTCCTTGCCGCCAACATGAAGACTTTGCTTAGCTTGTTATGAAACAACGGGGTGGGAACACACAAGTTATCAGAGGTTGATATGTATTGATTACTACTTAATGCCAACTTAATTAATGACTCAACTGAGCCGATTGGCATCGATTGGGACTACGATAGTTTGTAGGCTAGGACCGCCACCCAGAGCAAACAGATTGCACATGTTTCAGTTAAGTAGCTTCCATGTGTAACCACGTCTTATTATGGGCTCTGTCTTGACTAAGTAAGTTGCGGGGAACCTCGTCCGGGTAGAGCAGCTGATTTAGTAGTTGGCAAGTTGGTACTTGTTTGCGAAGTTGGCATAGGCTACTGCCTCTGAAAGTTCTCGTCGTGGTCTGCATGGCTACTCTACATTTGAGTACAGTGGCAAAAGGTTTTGAGTGGGTCTTGTGGGTAAAGTACACAAACTTATTGAGACTGAAAAAATCGATCTTGATTAGCCGTGTCCACGGTTATGAATAATTTTGAGCAACTTGGTCACGAGCTGCCTAGAAGATCTCCTCGGCTTAAATTTCTCAACTAAATTTTTTGGGTTCAACATGGGAACATGACCTCTCTTGGTGCATTAGTGGGAGGACCTCATTGAGATTGTGCTTTCAGGTCTAGGGTTGTTGCATGAATGCAATATGCCCAGTATAATTGAGTAGATCCACCTATTACAAAGATAGGATAAAATCTATAGTGCCTTCCACAAAGAACTCAAGCCTCCGCTTATCCCAAAAGCATGAATAGTATATTGTACTTACTGGTGAAACTTGCCAATACATTCAATGTATTGCCCCTTGTGACCGCAATGTATCAACATTGCAGGACTTATGCATGATGAGTAAGGATTACGAATTAGGGATACAATGACATGTGACATCATGAACTGTGGGTGCTAGCAATTGATCCATGGGCTGGCATAGAAAGCACATAGATTCAAGTCTTTATCAGGGACCGGGTTGTCACAATGACGGACAATGCATACGGCCATTTTCTCAGGAACTCCTTTTTTTACGAGTAATATTTTTTTCTCAAGAACTCGAAACCATTGTTTCCCAAAGGCTTTAGGAGGTGTTGTAGTGATGCATCCATTTTGAAGGACATACTCGGGGAATTCTTAATTAGATAGTAGAGTACTCCCGCCGTTGCCAGTATAGGTGAGGCGCTGAGCTGAGTGCAGAACTGGAGATATTATTGTACGTAGTCCTTCCCACTTCCCGGCCAGCTTTAACGAAATCTACGGTGCAAGCAAAGCAAAAGGAAGGACCCGTCTTTAAACAACGGCCGGCGTTGAGGGGAGGGGCAGCACGGTCATCTAAGCGGGCATAGGTGTTCCCTGTCGCTGGCGAACCCTGGCCCACCGGACATGGCCCCGGCTGTCACTGTAGAGTGGTAGATGAGATTGTACGCTCGTATATATGTACTGTACGTATTGGTACGCCGGAGGAGGTTGATATGGCGCACGCGGTAAAGTCCTTTGTGACCCATGTGTGACTGCCTGCCTGCCTCGAGATCCGGCGACGGCGCAAAGGCATCTCCGTGGATGCCCGATAATTCTACACTTACGGGCAAGCTGACACGGAAAACACCTACGGACTACTTCTCACCAATCTTTTTCTCCTCTTGATTTCCAGCGCGGGTCCCACCCCCTCCTTATTTCTAATCAAGGTTTCACACTTCAGTCCGTAACTTCAATCTGTAAAAATCCATCCGTAAGTGTAGCATTTCTCGTGCATGCCACTGCCAGAGAGTGAGCTTCACTTCCGTTACTACTACTCCAGTCCGGCAATGGCACATGCACATCTCCGTGCATGCATGCATGCATGCATAGTCAAAGGCCCAAAGCATGCATGCATGGAGCACGTCGCATATAATTTTTGCGTCGTGTAACAGAGAGAAAAAGCATGAATCTGGGGCTGTTGTGCGCTGGTAAGTGGTACTTTGATGCTCTTCATCCCCTTGTTAGAACCACATGCATGCATGGCCGTGGCATGTTAATTCGATGCTGCCTTATTGGCACCGCCTGACCCAGTACGCACCATTAGGAAGAGGCTGAACTAACTTCCACAGTACTTAGATCCAGCTCAACGTACTGCCAGTACTGCTAAAGCTCCCTCATGCATTGCATTGCATGCATCTCTTGGGTTTGATTGCCGTGTGATATCCAGCTCTTCAATAAAACACACAGTTCGGTACAAGGAAAGTACACAAGCCTGCCTCCTGGTTACATGAACACGAGTACAACTCATGATAACAATAAAATCATTTCGAATTGTCCCTCCCTTATAAAACACGTTGAAAGCTTTGTTGGGGCTGGCTAGGCGACCACATCGCAGCCAATCCTCCATTACACCGTTAACGTTAATTAGGGGGCAGTACCTTTTGGTTTTTCCACCAGCTGCTTTTTCAGGCAATTCTTTTAGGGCTCATTTGGTTAGGGCATCTCCAGCCGTTCGGCCCCCCAGGGCGCCTAAATAGAGCGGCCTGGGGGCATGCCGGCGCTAGTTCGGCCCCTGGGGGCGACCTAGCTTCCAGTCACGCCCCCAAGCGCCGGCCCCAAGATGCGGAAAATTTAAACTTGGTCGTTCCCGCTCTCAAAAGACGCCACAAATCCGGCGATCGGACGTAGTCTGGCGTTATAAAAAACAGAGCGCCGCACGCCGCAAGTTCGCGTGCGCAATGATTCACTCGGCGGGGTCGGCTCCAGGCGTTGGCGGAGTCGGCGTGCGCGGGCTCGGCGGTGTCGGAGCTGCTTCGGTGCTGGGCAGTGTCGATGCGGCTTCGGCACTGCTGGGCGGCGATGTAGAGGCGTCGTTCGGGCTTGGCGTCCGTGTGGTCGTGGGCGCGGGAGCTTGCGTCGTCGGCGTCGTCGGCATTGCCGTCTGCATCTGGTTCAGGATGAGGCCGCGCTCCGCCATGTACCACGCCCTGAGCTGCTCGTCGTTGCTCTGGAGCATGTCCGCCCCGCCCATCAGAAAAGCCATATCGGTGTTCCTCTTCTTCGCGGCGACGTTCGTCCGGAGCAGGTCGAGCTTGATGGCGCTGTTCTTCATCAGCGACGACCACCGCGCCTCGGTCTTCTCTTCACGTAGAACGGCCCGGGCCTGGGCGTCGGCGAGGCAATGCTCGATGGACTCCTGCACTCGCGTGGTTGCCGCGTCGGCATTTTTTCCCTTCTTTGCCAATTTGTGGCCGTCCGGCCGCCCCTCTGACGCGCCCGGAGTCATCGCGTCCGGCTTGTATGTCTCCTTGGCCTTGTCGAGGGTAACGTCCGACTTCCGCCCACTTCTCGCACTTGTCAATGCGCTTGTAGACTTGGAGGTGCTTGAAGTCGGCGTCTTGGTTGTCGCGCCGATACATGGTGAACATATGCAGCAGCTGCGCGGAGGAACAAACAGTTGGCGGGCGGCGGGCGTTGACGACGAAGAGATGCGGGCGAACGGCGTGCGTACCTGATCCTCAACGCTGGCGCCGCTCTCCGGGCGAGCCGCGACCTCCTCGACGATTCCATGCCATTTGTTGCACGCCAACTGGATACGCCCCCAATGATTCGCCATCGCCTTGGAGCCGCGCTGCATGTAGACGCCTTTGAAGTACGGGTCGATGAGCTTCCGCTCGTCGAACTCGGCCTTGATGCGGTCCCAGTACGTCTCGAAGCTCTGGTTCGTGCCGGTGGTCGGGTCGAGGCAGACGACTTTCCATGCTTTGGCGAGGCATTCCTCCTCCTCGGATGTCCACTTGATGCGCGCTTCGCCTGTCCTAGCCGCCCGCTTCTTCTTCTGGCGCCCCTTCGTCGGATCAGGAGCTGGCTCCTCCTCCTCCTCGTCCTCGTCCTCGTCCTCCTCCTCGGGTTCCTGCGCTTCGTGCACGTCCTCGCCGTAGACGTAGCCGAGCTCGGCCTCCATGTCGCCGCTGAGATCCACTACCTCGTCCTGGGTTGCGAACCCGGGAGACGCGGCGGCCGCGGTCGATCCTGTCGCGATGATGTCGTCCATGTCGGCTCCTGTGTCGTCCGTGTTGCCGAGGTGCGAGAAGGGCAGCGGCCCACGGCGGAGATGGGGCGTCGGTGTGGTCGCGTAGGCGGCGGGCGGCGAGTAGTTGTATGAAAGGTACTGCACGCCGACGAAGACGGGCGAGGGTGTGCGCGTCGCGGGGTGGCCATGGGGGAAGGTCACGTTTGGGTTGAACCCCCCGTGCGCGTCGCCGTCGGCATAGCCGGGCGACGACGATCCCCATGGAGATCCGACGCCTTGCTGTCCCCAGGGCGCGTACTGGGCGTGGCTGATGACGGGTGGATTCATCATCCTCGCGTGGTCGACCGATGAGGAAGACGCCGCCGCACGCGCCGTGTTGTCGCGGGCCTTCTTGGCAATGGCTCTGTTCCGCCGGTCGGTGGTGACTGCGTCGCGTCGCTGAACTTCCACCCTTCACTCGGCGTTCGACATGCCCGGTGGCTTCGATGGCGGCGCCCTCGGCTTCCTCTGCTTCGGCTGGGCCATGGTGCGAGTCGTGGTTGCCGCCGCGCGCGGCATGTCGTACTTCTTCGGCGGCATGGCGGCGACTGGAAGGCGAGCTGGAGGGGGTTTGGCAGGAGAAAGGGAGGGAATGGCGGGAGGAAGGCGAGCGAGCGGAGGAGATGCGAGGGAAAAGCGTCAAGAAGCGGCGGGAAAAGGCCCTCGGGTCGCCGCCAGGGCAGGCCCACGCGCCTTTTTCGCTTGTGCCGGCTCCTCAAGCGCCCCAGGGCGCCGGGTTCGGTCTGGGTCCGCCAGCACCAGTTTTGGCCCGAGCCGGCGAAAAACGGGCTTCTGGGAGCGCGACTGGGCCATTTTTTTTATGCCGGCGCGATAAAATCGTATAAGAAGAACATGTTGAGGGCGCGGCTGAAGATGCCTTACAGGGGATCCTTGTGGGATCCATGCCTCTTCCCTGGGTGGAGGCGCCACGGGCTTAATCAATCCTGAAAAGCCCACCGCTGTATTTGGAGACCCACAAAATCGGGCCACCCCCCGCCTTCCACTGTCTTTCCTCGGGCGAGACTTCCATGCCTCCGAGAGGCTGGGGAGGAAACACCCGCTTGCTCCAGCAAAAAAAGTGGCGATGGAGCTGGAAGCCACTCCCCATCCATCCTCCCTCCAGCGCTTCACATCTACGCTTCGTCCCTCCGGCGGCTGTGATAGAATTTTTCCGGGGAATCTCATGTGCACGTGAAAAATTACCTCTAGGGGCTTGTGGCCCTGGGCTTTCTCCCCCTTGCTACCAAACAATGCCTTATGGAGTATGAACTGAAGCGTATGAGGCTACATCAAGTAGTAGTGGAAGAGTGTAAATACAGGCGTATACATCCGATACAGACAATATAATATAGAAGACCTCGGAACACGAAATAAGATAAGCATACATGTCTACAACAACCTTTGTGTATATCATAGTTATGGGCCATCACACATAGAAATGGACGACATGACTTAGATGGCCATCTTCTTGAGAACTCAGAAGGCCTCGTCCCCGAAGGCCTTAGGAGGTTTAGTAGACACACTTATTTTCGAGGACATACTCATATACTAGATTAAGGTCGTCGCCGAAATAACATCTCATGCTTCTCTAGCCCTTGATCTGAGACCGCCGATAGGCGTCATCACCAAGAAATACACACAGGCTCAACTGACGCACATGTAAACACTGCAAACCACTCATAGAGATCCTCTAAAGGACACCAGCATGTGGCAACCACTCCTCCATTATACTATTTGTTATAATAAATCCGAGGTGCTTCATCGGTTTACCGAGGACCAAGCAATCACACGAGGCACGACATCAAGATTTGTTAACAAGGTTCATCATCATGGCTACATCCCCGGGCCTGACTACGGGCGCTCCTCCCCATGATACGGTTACAATACCGCACCCCGGCCATTTGGGCGCCGGCAAACTCCGCCGGCTCCCTCGCGTTCCCGTGCTATTATGTTGGCATAGGTTACATCGTGTGTCTACCCCGATATATATGAGAGGCCTGTGATACAAGTGTCCTATTAGGACACAACTTCTACCCTGTCTACACACAATCCAAAACCAAGTTCAACTGTAACCTACCTTATACAATAATATTCGACACAACTCTAACAAACTCCACCTTGGCGAATATTCTTCTCCACCTTGAATTCATCCATGCGTCGAACCTCCATATACATTAGACTTGAGATACACTATGAGCACCGCCGCTACTCTCAGACTCCATGTGACTCCACCTGCAACTATACTCCCTTCTCGTCTTCTTAGCAGTCAACGCTCGAGCAAAATTAAGTTCCTCGTTACTCTACCTTGTGCTCCCAACTTTCGAAGTATCCATCCAACGCCATCACACACCGATCGTTCTCTGCGTGAAAGTGAACAACTCACATATTGGACGCCACATATAAGAGTTACCCGAACTCCACGTCATCGCTCTCCTTGACACTTTGTCTGAAACTTGAAGGAATTTCACCGTCGCCCTGTGTCACCCTGAGTCAAATTCGCAGTTGTCTCATCCTTTTTCCCGGATAGTCTTTGACATGTCCCATAGCTATAGCACTCCGCCTCCTTCTGTACTTGTCATCCGCACTTTGCCATGTGTACTGAACACCACAGAATATACAACCATGTACTCTCTCAGCTTTTGACAATTTCAGATTTTCCGCCACTTTCTCAGATTCTTCATGGTCAACTCCTGTCCATCAACCGGCACCGATAATCCCAGTCACCAACTTGAATCTGGTACTCGTCAACACTGCTTCAGCACCCCCTGCACACTTTGTCTAACAACATATCTAACCACCGGTGCCCTGGCCTGTCGCTGTGTCCCATGCTTACTGCACGCCTCGCCGCTATCACCGCATCGAGCCTCTGCTGTCCTGGTCGAGTCTCCCGGGTAGCTAGCCCCCACTGCCTCAACCCCCACTGCAGAGAACCACCGATCATCACCGACCGATGTCGAGTATCACGTCTTCATCAGACCACTGGTGCCCAGTCCGAGCCACACGTCTCTCGCTATCTCGCTGAAATAGGCTTCAACTCTCTGTTAACTTACGCCGTAGCCCCTCCATCAGCTCAGAGTGAAATCATCCATCAGACTCCAACTTCACCTTCAACCTGACTCCATGGTGATTGTACGTGCCACCCCTACGCCCTGTCGACTCCAAACTTTCATGTGCACTGTCTTGAATCAACCCTGCGCAATAGTCTGTCGAAGCCGCACAAGCCCTCAGGCCTGCACCACGCGTTTCCACACCCCAGAAGTTGGCCACCATCAGCATCACGCTCCTATGTCGTCGTCGCTGAAATCACCACCGTCTTCTGCTTTTGACCAACATCCATGTTGATCCATCAGACTGTCCAGTCCGACCCAGCCGAATTATCTGACTGCAACCATGCTTCACCCTGGATCGTGTTCGTCTCGCACAACTATGCATTGCCTTGACGCCCTGTGTCTGCATGATCCTGTCACGGCCTGCTCCAGACTCCTCAGTGCCTTATTCGCACGTCGCCAACCTCGCCACCTGCACCATAGATCCTCACGCTACCATCCATATACACAACCTGTGTACAAAGAAATAAAGCCCAAAAATCCACCACATGAGCCTTCCTGTATACACTTATCCGTGAAGATCGATAAAATAAACTCCCAACTCCACATGTGTTCCTGTAGGCTGTAGGTCTAGCTTTTCTCTTCTTCCGATGGATAGCACCAGTCTCCGTTGCGTAGCTCTTTTTCAAACAAATCACGTGTCGTTGCATCCTTCGGCTCAATAGTAACCACACCGTAGCACCGATCCGCTTCTGCCGCAACCTTGCCTGCACACGCCCGTGCCTGAGCCGCACCAGGCGTTTGCCTTGCACCCAAGCATCCGTGGCACCAGCACAGCCTGCTGCCTTGTACTCAGCCTGATCGGTCTCCACGCAATTGGCAGCCACCGCGCCATCCGCAACTCTCCAGCAGCACACCAGCCCGGCTGGGCCTTGCCACCCTCCTAGGCCGCACCAGGCCACCACGCCGTGATCCCATCTCGATCCAACTCGCCGAGTCCTCTAGAACACGCCGCCGCCACTAGTTACCAAATCTCGATCCAATTTCGTTCCTGGCAGATTGATAACAGACAACATTATTTGTGTCTATGAGTGTCTTCATTTTATGAAGAGGAGTAAATCAAAATCCAACAACTATTGTGCTCTAAAGCTAGACATGATGAAGGCTTATGACAGACTCGAGTGGCCTTATCTTCGAGCTATTATGTTAAAGTTGGGTTTCAGCCGGCAATGGGTAGACACAGTGATGAGCATGATCAGTTCAGTTTCTTTCTCCGTACAGTTCAATGGTGAGAAGCTTGAGAGTTTTATACCATCTCGGGGTATTCAACAGGGAGATCTGATCTCCCCCTATCTTTTCTTGATTGCAGCAGAGGGCCTTTCGTGCCTCCTAAAAACCAGTTCTCAATCGTTAGCACTTGGCGGGATCAAGGTGGCTCCAACAGCTCCGGTTGTAAACCACCTCCTGTTTGCGAACGATAGCCTGTTGCTCTTCAAGTCAAGTGTGGAGGGGGCAGTGGCAGTATCAAACCTGTTGGAAACGTACTCCAATGCTCGGGGCAGCGAGTTAACCGTGAGAAATCCTCCATTTACTTCAGCAAGGGCTGCCCTCAAGTATTAAGAGATAACATCAAAAACACTCTGAACGTACAGGATGAATCGTTGAGTGAAAGGTATCTAGGGATGCCAACAGATGTGGGACAATCGAAGATGGGTACATTCAAATACCTAAGAGATAGGGTATGGGAAAAGGTTAAGGGCTGGATGGAGAAACTCCTATCGGCTGCGGGCAAGGAGGTCTTGATTAAGGCAGTGGCACAAGCACTGCCGGTGTTTTCGATGGCATGCTTTAGGCTACCAAGAGGTTTATGTGAGAATATCATGGCCATTATTCGACAGTTCTGGTGGGGAAGTAAGGGGGGAAAGAGAAAGCCAAGCTGGGTTGCGTGGGATGTCATGACAAGACCAAAACATATGGGCGGACTCGGCTTCCGTGATATGGAGATTTTTAACTTGGCTTTATTGGCAAGACAGGCCTGGAGAGTAATGGACAACCCTAACTCCCTCAGTGCTAGAATTCTGAAAGCGGTGCATTTCCCTAATGCTACACTGTTGGAGGCTGAACTAGGAGGTCGACCATCTCAGATTTGGAGGGCAATGTTAGATGGGAGAGATATGCTCAGACTGGGAATCATCCGGCGAATTGGGAACGGAAAGACAATTGAGATATGGCAACATAATTGGCTCCCAAGGCAGGGGATGATGCGACCTATCACTTCCTTGATGCAGAACCCTCCCAGATTTGTCTCGCAGCTTATTACACCGGCTACGGCCGCTTGGAACGAACCTTTGGTTCGGTCAGTCTTCTTGCCAATTGATGCAGAGGCAATTTTGCGTATCCCATTATGCACAAGAAATATCAATGATTTCTGAGCGTGGAGCGGAGAGACAAGGGGCATATTTTCTGTCAAGTCAGCATATAGAATTATACTAAACACCAAGCTTACCAGAGAAGGCTGGATTGAAGAGACGGCGGGTACTTCGGGATCGGAACGGAATAGTAACGATTGGGCTACCTTATGGAAGGCAGATATTCCTCCGAAAATTAAGCAATTCCTATGGAGGCTAGCGAGGAGTTCAATACCCACTGCAGATGTTCTCGAGCACCGGCACATGTCTGATTCTGATGCATGCAGGCTATGTGGGTCTCATGACTCCTGGCGACATACCATGCTGGATTGAACAATGGCCCGCTGTGTTTGGTCTCTAGCTGATGAGGAACTAGTCCAGGTGATGAGCCAGCACATCATCAGTAATCCGCGGGACTGGTTGTTTGCTATGAATGAAGCGCTGTCGGTGGATATGTTTATACGCATGGCTGTAACAATCTGGGCCATATGGAGCGCAAAGAGGAAAGTTGTGTACGAGGACATCCATCAGAGCCCCCTGTCCACCCACTTGTTCATACAATCATACCTGGCAGATCTGCAGACTTTGAGGAAGCCAATGCGGGTGGAAGGCAGCATTAATGTACAACGACCAAGTCACTGGATCGCCCCCCGGGCTAACATGATGAAAATCAACGTAGATGCGGCTGTGGCCGGGAGACTGGGAGTGGGAGCAGTCGGAGCCATTGCCAGAGATGAGGGGGGAGCTTTTCTGGGCGCCTCAACGTTTGGCTTCAATCTATCTCTGATCCTACCACTCTCGAAGCACTTGCGGTTCGAGAATCTTTGGACTTGGCAGATCACCTCGAATTGCAGTAAGTGTGTCATTCAGGTCAAAAATCTGTCCGCCCCCGCCTGACGAGCCAGCTAACGCCTTTGATCCGTGACACGTCGGATAAAGGCCCCGCAAGGTAACGGCCGGTGACAGAAATATGCACATAAATTCAAATAAATTCCAGGAAATGATAAATGCACTTCAGCCCAAATAAATTCAAATTCTTGTTTTCAAAAAAAAATCGACAAAGAAAAAATGTTCAAGACTTTAAAAAAATGTTTGCAAATGATAATTTTGAAAATGTGTTCACAAACCACAAATTAAGGAACATTTAAAGTCGCGAACGATAAATTTGAAAACGTTACTAATATTTTTAAAGTTGTGAACAATTTTCACTATTCACAAACATTTTTTGAGATATCGAACTTTAAATTAATGAACATTTTGTAATTCATAAACATATTATCAAATTCATGAACATTCTTTTAACTCCAAACGTTTTTGGAAAACTGTGAACATTTTAAAATTCATGATAAATTAAAAAAATCACCATTTTAAAAAAATTAATGAACATTTATGAAATTTGTGTAATTTTTTTTTCAAATTCATAATCCACGAACATTTGTTTTTTCATATTTGCGAAGATTTTTTGTGGTTCGTGAACATATTCTGAAATTAACATTCGTGAATAATATTGGTGGTTTGCGAACATATACATTATTTTCTTTTAAATTTATCGTTCGCAAAGGGAAGGACCCATCTTTAACAAAAGGGGAAGCACAGTTTGTGTCCTCAGTTCTTGCTATCTCTTGCAAGAGTGACACTCCATGGCCCGGAGCGAGGGGTCGCCTCAACGGCAAGTCGACCCCATTTGGAGATGGTTCAGTGTCTTTGATGCTACGAGGTCCGATGGTTTCTCGAGGAGGCGTGGTTTCAGTCTTGTTGAGTAGTTTAAGTCATCTATTTTTAAGTGCATTGTCTCCTATTTTCATGCATGGTGTTGGGCTAGTGGCATCTATGACACTGGCTTGAGTGCCTTTTGTTTTACCTGCTTGTCTGAAGATTTTCTCACCACTTTATATCAGTTCGGAGGCTTAGGGGAAGCCTATTTCAAGAACAGGGGCCATGCACGTGTGTTTGCATATATTATCGCTAATTACCTGGTCCCGGCTTAATGCTTCCTTGATCGTTAGAGGGCCAGACCCCTGCTCGCCTCCTCTTGGCTTCGCCACTGTGGATCTAATGATAGCGGTACTCACATGTTGTTCCCTTCTTGGAGGCCTCGTCATTGTAACATTTTCACGCTCGGGGTGCTGTCATCGGTGAAGATTGATGTTAATGGTTGCAACTGCATGCTTGAGTTTGCTTCAACAAGACTTTTAGCGCTCACCTTTCTTTCTTTCTTTCTTTCTTTCTTTCTTTCTGCGCGTTGGTGTTGTTCATGTGCATCTTAATCATGCAAAGAACGGGTTCATGCTCATAATACTCGTATTTTCTTGATGCGACGTTACGATTTAATATAATTCAGCTTTTATGAAAAAAAAATGTCAGGCCATTCATTTATTCAGCCCAAGGTAAGGACTAACGTCAAAGAAAAAGAAAGGCACATCATCTAAAAAGAGTAAAAGAAAGGCCCAAGATAAGGAGTAGCAGCCCATCCACCCACCTCCTGGTGGTCGCCCGTCCCATTGGCGCATCTCGCCCCCGTTCGGCGGCGGCGGCGGCGTAGATCCGGCGTGGCGTTGCGCCCCCGTTCCTCGCCCCTCGTCGCTCCGCAGCGCCCGCGCTCCCCAAGGCCGCAGCACGCGAGCGGCGCGGCCTTCGTTGGTTATTGAAGAAACAACACTCCGTAAGTTATTTTGGCTTCCCGTTTCATGAGATTTGTTCGCACAGATTGTTCAATTCTGTCGGCTATCAGATTGCCCCATGTATCGTGATTTCTACCGTTCAATTCTGTAAGTTACTGAAGAACCAGTATCGTGATTTGTATCCTTCAATTCCGTCGGCTATCAGATTGCCCCATGAGCCCCATGAGGACTAATGAGATTTTTTTTGTGACAATAGGAGATTATAATACTGTATGTTCTACAGAGTACTCTGTAGTTGTAGTTAATCTTAATGCTGGTCGCCTGCTTTTTACATCCAGTTGCTTAACTGAATCCAGTTTAGTAGTACTACTCTGTTATTCTCTAGCTCTGCAGCGCTAATTTCGCAGAATTAATCTTTTCCTAGCTACCATGTTGACCAAAGTCTTGTACTTTTTTTTGAAACTGTCACTGGGGGAGACTCCCCACCTGAATATATTTCGAAAAGTAATAGTTCAGACAAGATGAGAGGTGAAAAAATCCCGCCACAATCCGGCGTGGATTTTTTGATCCGCCTTTTTAAGGCGGTGAGACCATAGAGTGAGGTCAGAGATAATAGCCCTAATTACATCATATGGAGAAGGGGACAAGTCCCTAAAGGTTTTGGTGTTGCGAGCGTCCCAAATTTTCCATAATATGAGTAGCAGTATAAAAGGCCAGACTGACTGAGGTAGGCCGTGCTGAACCGGCGCATTCCACAAGTCAGACAGGGGAGAGTGACGGGGCAGCAGCCCAATGGCAGCCCAAATGGAGGCAGCCATCGGACATGTGAAGAAGTGGTGAGCACGGTCTTCTGGCGCGGCGTTACAACACGGGCACGACGGAGAGTCGATGATGGTCTTGCGATGTAGATTTGCCCGCGTGTTTAACCTGTCCAGATAGAATAGCCAGCCAAACACCCGAACCCTAGTAGGATCACGAGAGTCCCAGATGTGGGTAAGAGATGGATCCGATAGCTAGGACTCAAGAGCAGCGTAGGCGCCATTAGTGGAAAAAGCGGCGCCGTTAAGCAAGGACCTGTCGTCGGGTACTCCTGTAAGGCACACTCCCTGCAACAAAGATCTCAAGGAAGCAAGTTCATTGGTAGCGGTTAAGGTTAGCATTGTAGTTAATTTTGGAACTAGAATGACATAACTGCTAAATCTGCATTTTGTGCTTGCAGCATGGGACATGGTTGCTCTTTGAGATCACAAATTAGGTTATTGTAACACATGTCAAATGATAATCAAGCCTTTCAGCTTACCAACTCAGTAGTCAAGTTCAGTTCTGTTCATACAAACATACCGGACTTGCTTCGCTAAACTGACATCTCTTGGTGGTTTCTTATTTATTTTTTGTTATGAAGAAGCAACTTAGGGCGCCGTTTAATTTTTGCATGTATTGTAGTTTCAGTGATATGTGGTAGACTACACGCTAATTTAGGCTCCCTGTCTTCTGGAATTGCTAGGCCATTCTGAAGAAATGAGTGCGTGTAAGAAGGCCAGGGCGGAAGCTACATCTGTTGTGAGTTCAGACAGACTTAGCAGTCTACCTCCAGAGTTAAAGGGCGACATCCTCTCCCGTTTGAATGTCGAAGAAGCGGTTAAGACTAGCACCTTATCAAGTACTTGGAGGGATGCATGGACTAATATGCCAAAAATATTTCTGCGCGATGGGAATTTCGCAAGAACCAAGTTCGTCACATTAGTTGATATGGTGCTATCACTCCACAACGGAACTGTAGAGATGTTTGACATTTCAGGTAGCAAAACTTACCATGATGAGTTCGGTAGGTGGATGCGCATGCTATCTAGGATAAGACCAAGATCAGTTACAATCAGGTTGAACTCAGGGCCAGGGTATAGGATTCCTTCATGTCTATTTTCTATCGGCGATTTGAGGGTTCTGCACCTGCAAAACTGCGTCATCAGCTTGCCCCGGGTATTCCAAGGTTTCAAGAGATTAACTCACCTGGACCTGAAAAATTTCTCCTCCACAGACATGGACATCCAAAATCTGGTCTCCTTCTGCCCCGTACTGAGTTGTTTGAAACTAGCTTCTTTTGAGGGCATCAACTATCTAAACGTTCAAGCTCCTAAACTGAAACGTCTTCATGTTTTTGGGGACTTTGAAGACATTAATTTAGATGCCCCTAATTTGGAGGTGGCCATTCTCTCTCTTGCTCATGAAGCTAAAGCACATCAATCTGTTCCAATTGCGCATGACATGGAAAGCCATGTCAAGAAGTCATTGGGAGACCTAAGTGGCATCAAAACACTTGGAATTAGTGGCATTTTCATGAAGGTAAGCTATTATTAGCTCCACCATTGCTATGGCCTTCTTCTGCATCCCGAGTTCCTGACTAATCTCTGTTGCCACTTCTTTAATTTATTGTTGCAGTATATATCAAAATGGTGCATACTTACAAAGTTCCCTGCCGTATTTCATCGCCTCGAGCATATTTATCTTGTGATATGCTTTTGGGACCAGAGGCAAGTCTTGGCCACTTGTTCGCTGTTTCAGAATGCCCCTAACTTAAAGAAGCTTGACATGTGGGTAAGTCTGCCTCCAGTAAATCCTCTCCCTCCCTCAGTTATCCAATCCATGTTCATTCTTGTATTTATGTCACCTAATAACTTGTGAAAAAAAATTCAGGATCACTCTTCGAGCGCATTGGATCAGGATCAGGCGAGCATTCAAGAGCTTACCATGCAAGTGCAACTGGATCATCTCGTAACAGCCAGTGTGAAAGATTTCAGGGGCCTGGACTGCGAAGTCAATTTCCTGGCAAAGCTACTGAGTTGGGCGCCGGCTCTGGAAGAAGTGAAGATAGAATGGACGGGCAAAACAGAGTGCAGCATGGTTCTTGCCAAGCTATTAGCTCTGCCAAGGGTGTCTCCCAGGGCCAAGGTCATTGTTACTTTTTTATAAGCATGCATCCCTGCAGTCTACAGAGCATCCCCCATCACTTTGCCGGTTTAATTTGCAGCCAAGTAGAACTATTTCAGCTTTTTTTATGCCAAGACTAGATGGTGGTTATATATGTGTGCATTTGACACAATTCATCAGGCAGAGGGAGTACTTAATGTGCTACTATTAGCAAATGTTTTCCTTTCTTGAGCCGGAGACACACAAGCCGCTGCTGCCCTTCCTCAACTGTGCCAGTTCAGCTAGTCCTTTTTTGTCCCTTTGTTCTGCGTATCGTAAATTCCTGCTTATAGCAAATGAGACAAATATATCTTTCCAATTCCGGGGTGCTCCGCATTGCGTGTACCAATTCATGAAACCCCCCAGCCCCTGAAAATTGAATGTCCATTGGTAGTCCAATTCATGAGTATTCAGTATTTGCCGAAAGATTATGTGCGTATTTTTTTGAGGGGTTTATTTTTTTTGAGGAGTTTATGTGCGTATATCTTTTAGGAGATTATGTGCGATATATGGTATATAACATGAGAAAAAGGAAAAGCGGCCGCTATTTATTCAGCATTCAGCCCAATATAACCCACCTACCCTGACACCACATGGCCGAGTGGCCCAATGTGTCCCCAGGGTTTCCAAGCGCGGCGGCTCAAGCATCCGGCGTGGCGTCACGGCGGCATCTGCGCTCCGGCTCGGTCTGCAGGCCGTGTTGGGCAGCGCCCGCCCGCAAGCCCAAGCCTGCAACTCCATAGCGTCGCCTTCCCGTTCTTTGTCGCTCCTGCAGCAACTCCGTATGCTCGGTTTGCTGCCAGTTTATAGTATTACTGTAACTGCATAACCTGATATGGTTAAGTTCATGAGCCCCGTGAGGATTAATTAATGACTAGCAACCGAGGCTTGTTTCGATTCTAGTTGATCTTACTGCTGTTCACATACTTGTTTAGATTCAGTTGCTTAACTGAATCCAGTTTAGTACTACTCTGTTACCTACTCCCTTAGTCCTGAATTACTTGTCTTATACGGATGCCGTATCTAAACACGTTTTAGTATTTTTTATTCTCTAGCACTGCAGTGCTAATTTCTCAGAATTAACATTTTCCTAACTAGCACGTTGATTTGGCACACATAAAGTTTGTTAACTGTCGGTTGAAATCTAATCTTGTAATTATTATTGCCACACATAATCGTTGATTCAACTAGTGGCATGATTTTAAGCTAGTACATGTCAATCATGCTTATAGTTAATGTTGGAATAATCAAGCTTTTCAGTTCACCAACTCCAGTAGTTGAGTTCAGTTCTGTGAATGGAAACACACTAGACTTGTCTCCCTAAACTCCCATCTCTCAGTTGTAGTTTATTTTGTTTTTCTATGAACAAGCAACTTAGCAAACCATTTACTTTTTGCATGTATTGTATTTTCAGTAATATGTGGTAGAATCGATGTTTTGGAAATGAATTAATTCCATTTTTACCCCCATGATTCACCATTTTGACAGATTTTACCCATTTTTGAGAAAATCCTCAATTTATACCCCCATTTATCACCTTTGTGGCACATTTTACCCCCTTGTGACAGAATTGACCCCCAATTTGTTGCTGATTTGACATGCCACGTAGGCGGTTCAGTACCGTCATGCTACGATTGCCAATACCATTATGCTCGCTCAGGTTAAGTACTTCATTAAATCACCACGTGCAATCCAGGGCAGGTTGCTTGTAGCAGCAATACCCTTAATAGTATCCCATGTTTTGTACCTTTCTGGAATTTGTTCCTCACCATAAACAAGAGTTACACACCACAGTTCAGGACCAACACCATCTATCTTAGCATCTATGTGATACTGGGAATAACTTAAAACTTCGAGCTTTATTAGATTGTTCCAAAAGAGACCAAGTCCACCACTCCTACCAGAGCTACTAACTGCAAAACTACAATGAAAATCCAAAGAAGGCTGGCTATTCAAGCATTCAGTCAGACTAGCCTACCACGCCTCCCTACTCATACATGGCCCAGTGGCCCAGTCTCTCCTCAAGCCCAATTCTGAAGCCACTACGAAATTGGAACCCTATCCTTTAAAAGGAAAAAAGAGAGGAAATTGGAACCCTAACCACGGCACGGCAGCAGGGCCCGGCCGGCGGCACTCCTGCGTACGCATCCGGCCTGGCGTCGCGGCGACGTCCTCGCCCTTCTGTCCTCAGCGCTCCATCTTGGCGGTAGGCCGTGCTTGGCGGTGTCCAAGGCCCCACCAGGCGAGCGGCGTCATCTCCTCCCGTTATTCAGCGCTCCTGCAGCAACTGAGCGCGAGCGTCGTTGAGCCACATCGAACACCAAGAAGAGACATTGGAGTAAGTTGATTTGGCTTCCTATTTCATGAGTCGAACAATTTCAAGTTTTTTTATCAGTTGTATGAATCTATGCCCAAACCTGTGCTACATCTGTTGTACAATTAGTTGTACTGCATATGGTGTTATAATGTTGTTCAGATGCTTGTTTAGATTTCTTGCTTAACTTAATCCAGTTTATTACTACTATATTATTTACATTGTATTTTTCTATCTCTAACATCTAAAGTGACAATCTCGTTGGATTAATCTTTTCCTAGCTAGCATGTTGATTTGGTAAGAAAATTAGTTAATTGTCGGTTGGACCTTAGTATAGTGCATAGTATGCCAGACATAATCGTTGATCAAATTAGGACAGTCGTGACTGAGTAACCATGACTATAAGCTATTGCATCCCGATCATACTTATATTTAATGTTGGAATAATCAAGCTTTTCAGCCTACCTACACCAGTAGTCGAGTTCAGTTCTGTTAATAGAAACATGCCGGCTTGACTTGTTTCAAGAAACTCCCATCTTTTGACTGTTGCTTATTTTTTGTTTTGCCTTGAATAGGCAACTTACGCAGTGCACCATTTAATATTTGTATGTAGTGATATGTGGTAGAATCCTCGCTTATTTAGGCACCCCGTCTTTTGGAAATGCTACAACAGTTTTATCTGGATTCTGAAGCAATGAGTACCTGCAAAAAGACCAGGGCAGAAGCTACATCTGTTGTGAGTTCAGACAGACTGAGCAGTCTACCTCCAAAGATAAAGGGCAACGTCCTCTCCCGTTTGGATGTCAGAGAAGCGGTTGGCACTAGCACCTTATCAAGTACTTGGAGGGATGCATGGACAGATATGCCAAAAATATCTTTGCGCGATAGAAATTTTATGCGAACCAGGTTCGTTACGTTGGTCGATATGGTGCTAGCACTCCAAAAGGGAACCATAGAAGAGTTTGATATATCAGGTAAAAAAAGTTACCATGATGAGCTCGCTAGGTGGATGCTCATGCTGTCAAGGAGATCACCAAGGTCAGTTACAATCAAGTTGAACTCAGGACCAAGGTATAAGATTTCCTCATGCCTCTTTTCTATCGGTGATTTGAAGTTTCTGCAACTGGAAAACTGCATCATCAGCTTGCCCCGGGCATTCCAAGGTTTCAAGAGCCTAACTTACCTGAGCCTAAACATTTTCTCATCCACAGACAGGGATATCCAAAATCTGATCTCGTTCTGCCCCGTCTTGACTGATTTGATATTAACTTCTTTTGTAGGCATCAACCGACTAAACATTCAAGCTCCTAAGCTAGAATATCTTAATGTATATGGGGACTTTGAAGACATTAATTTGGAGGCCCCTAATCTGAAGGTGGCCATTCTCTATCTAGGTCACCAAGCTAAACTATATCAGTCTGTTCCAATTGGGTATGATAAGGAAAACCATGTCAAGAAGTCATTGGGAAGCCTAAGTGAGATCAAGACACTTGGAATTACTGGCAGTTTCATGAAGGTGAGCTATTATTAGCTCCAGCATTGCTATGGTATTCTTCTGCCTTCTGACTAATCTGTGTTGACATTGTTTTCTTGTTCCAGTATCTATCAAAAGGGTGCATACTCACGAAGCTCCCAGTTGTGTTTACTCGCCTTGAGGATATTTATCTTACGATATGCTTTTGGGACCAGAGGCAAGTCTTGACCGCTTATTCATTATTTCAGAATGCTCCTAACTTGAAGAAGCTTGCGGTGTGGGTACGTATGCCAGCAAATCCTCTCCCTCCCTCACTCACCCAATCCATGTTTGTTGTGTTTGCGGCCCCTAATGAGTCATGTTTTTTTTTTTTTTTTGCAGAGTTACGCTTCGAGCACATGCGATCAGGATCAGGCGAGGATTCTAGAGCATACCCTGCAAATGCAAATGGACCATCTCGTAATGGCCTGTGTTGAATGTTTCCGGGGTCTTGACTACGAAGTCGATTTCGTGGCAAAGCTACCGAGTTGGGCACCTGATCTTGAAGAAGTGAAGATAGAATGGAAGGGTCAAACAGATTGCAGCATTGTTCTTGCCAAGCTATTAGCTCTGCCGAGGGTGTCTCCCAGGGCCAAGGTCATTGTTACATTTTGTTAAGAATGCTCCCCCATCGCTTTGCCGATGTAATTTGCTGCTGAGTTCATGTGAATGTACCAGCTACGGCTAGCTGGTGGTTATATGTGTGCATCTAATGCAAATCATCAGGTAGAGGTTGTGTGTGTTGTCGAGGACATTGTGTGGGAGTATTTAATGTGCCACCAGCATGTGTTTTCCATATGAAACATTTGAGGAAGTTTTCCATATAAAACGCTATCATCTTGTGTTTTTGCAAGCAGTATTTACATGTTTATCAATGCAATCCCCGTGGTACAAATATGTGGTTATAGCGAAACAAATCATGTGATCAGGTGAAAAAACATCTGTGCCTGCTTGCCAGACAAAGCACCCAGATCAAAGGAGCAGCGGATTCTATCTACAGCCAGTCACCGAACATCAGTTGAGGTACGCTGTGACTATACCATGAATTTTGCTCTTGATTCCCCATGGGAGTAGTTAGATTGGGTACATCTGGTTGTAATATTTATACAGTCATAAATCAGAGATCTGGACATACTCTGCTCTTGGTTGCAGCAGCTTGTACTTAGCTCAAGTGATCTTAACATGCTCACGAGGCAACATCTACACTGAAATTCTGAGGCTCCAGCACCCAGATCTGATGGAAGGAATTATGGTGGGCACTGCCACTGGGGTGCTGAATTCCCTCCTCAGGAAGCTCGCGGAACTGATGAGTGACGAGTACAAGCTGCAGAAAGCTGTGAGGAGCAAAATCAGCTCACTGAAACTCGGCTGAGCAGCATCAATGCTTTTCTCAGGAAGTTGTCTGACAGGGAGGAATGGAGAGACCAGGTGAGAGAGATGCCCTATGAAATCGAGGACTGCATCGATAACTAGTTAACTACATGGACAAGCTCGACCATGAGCTGGATAAAGTAGGGTGGTATCATGGGCTTCATCCCCAAGAGCATCGGCAAGGTGAAAAATATTGGAGCTATCCATGGGATCTCTGGTCAGCTTGAGCAACTCAAACTCAAGTCGTGGAGACAAGCGAGCGATAGAAGAGGCTGTTGTGGGATGATGCGGCCAATTCTGGTGTCTCAAGAAAACAATTGACCCTAGAATGCCCACTCTGTATGCTGAGGCTACTGATCTTGTTGGTATTGTTGGTAAAAGGGATGAGCTCATTTAGTTGGTGGCTGACCTAGAGGAGAAACAGGTTCGAGAGAGAAGTCTCTAATGAAAACTATGGCCTCCGGGTCTTACTTTTATATCATATATAAAAATCAAAAATACCTTACTGCAATTTATTTACTTTTTATTTGTTTTGCAATTTATTTATCTACCACTACAAGATTTGATCCTTACAGGTAACGAGTTCAAGGGGATTGACAGCCTTGTTGCTCGCGTTGGGTGCAACTAATTGATTTTGTGTGTGCAGGTGCTGTTCACAAGGCTTTGCGTGATTATCCTATTGAATTAATACCTTGGTTCTATTGAGCGGAATATTTATCTTTACTATGCTGCATCTCTTCTCATCTTCGGAAAAATCCCAATGCAGCTCACAAGTAGCACGTATCATCAAAGTTTGAATTCACTCGTCCGGATCTAAAACTTCATCAACACATATGCATGGAGGAAATATGAAACTCTAACTTGGGTATTTCGTATACCCCAGGCAAGGCTAATGTAATGGCCTATGCCTTGAGTCTCAAAGTCACATTGCAGCAACCTCATGGTACAACAAGGACAACCCCTTCTTCATTAAGAACTATGGAAGTTGAACCTCCATATTGTTGTCCGAGTTTCTCTCAATACCCTGGTTGTTGAACCAAATCTCGTGGGCGACATAAAGAGAATTCAGAAGTTTGACTCTGAAGTCTCTAAGATTAAGCGCTATCTCACAGGAGAAAAGCCCTCATTCTTCATCATTAATGATGACCAAACCTTGTACTTCAAAGGTCGCTTAGTCGTTCCCAGAGGAGATAACCTTGACATGAACCAGGATGTCATGAAAGAAGCTCATGACACACCTCTGTCTATTCATGCGGGTAGTACCAAGATGTACCAAGACATTCACCAGAGATTCTGGTGGTCCAACATGAAGCAAGACATTGCTCGCTATGTTGCTGAATGTGACGTTTGCCGTCGTGTCAAAGCAGAACATCAACAACCTGCTGGAACTCTGCAACCTCTTGCTATTCCTGAATGGAAATGGGACAATGTTGAGATGGACTTCATCACTAGATTTCCCAAATTGCAGAAGGGTCATGATGCTATTATTGTCGTCATTGATCGACTTTCCAAGGTTGCTCACTTTCTAGCCGTCAAGAAAATCATCACTGCTAGTCAGCTGGCAATTCTATATGTTTTCAGAATTGTTTCACTCCATGGTATTCTGTTGGTAATCAGTTCATACCGTGGCAGCCTTTTCACTTCAAGATTCTTGTGAAGTTTCCAGGAAGCTATGAGAACTCATCTGACCTTTAGCACTGCTTTCACCCTCAGTCCTAGGGTTAAGTTGAACGAGTCAACCAAATTCTTGAGGACATGCTTCGAGCTCGTGTCATTTCCTTTGGCAAGAAATGTGAGGAATCTCTCCCCTATGCTGAATTCTCATACAAAAATAGCTATCAAGCTAGTCTGTAGATGGCACCCTTCAAAGTATTGTATGGACAAAAGTATCGAACTCCTCTGAATTGGTCAAAAACTAGGGAGTGGCCACTCTTCTGTCCGGATATTATCCAACATGACGAAGAACAAGTCCGCGTTATTCGCAAGAATCCGAAGACTGCTCAGTATCGTCAAAAGAGTCCGTACGACCATCATCACCAAGAAATGGTCTATCAATCTGGTGAAAAGACTTATCTTTGGGTCACACCGATGACAGGTGCTCACTGTTTTGGAATCAAGGGAAAGCTAGCTCCTCGCTACATTGGTCCTTTCCCAATTCTCGGAAGATGTGGAAAAGTGGCATATCAATTGGAACAGTCGTCGAACCTTTCTCATGTTCATGATGTCTTCCATGTGTCACAGCTCCGCCACTGCTTGAAGGATCCTACCTGAGCAGTGGATAATGAAGTACTTGAATTGTAAATAGACCTCTCTTATAAAGAGCATCCGGTCTGCATTCTTGATCAAGTTGAACGTCACACCCGTCAAAAGGCAATCAAGTTCCTAAAAGTTCAGTGGTCTAACCATTTTGTAGATCAAGACACTTGGGAATGCGAGGATGAAAGTGCAACTATCCCTAGGTGGTTTTGGTAATTCCTGACAACATATAGCTCATTGAGCTAACATTATTCCAAGATTAATATTTCAGGAAAAGCTCAATGAATGCCATGACATGGATGAGGAAAGTGGATCCCTCAAAATTCTAAGGACAAAAAGTTTGGCTCAAGCTTGAAGCTCAAGACTCTACATTTTATATTTTAGTGATCCAAGATCACATTGAGTCTATAGGAAAAGCCAATACTATCAAGGAGGGATGAGGTGTTGCTTAATGGCTTGCTTGCTCAAAATGCTTAGTGATATGCTCCAAAACCCTCAACTACCTTCCCACATCCATATATGACCTAAACCAAAAGTCAAACTTGGCCCCACCGATTCTTTCTATCCGGCGCCATCGAGTTCAAATGTCATAGCCACTGCCACAAACCCTAGGCAAATCGGTCTCACCGATAGGGATCTCGGTCTCACCGAGATGGGATTGTAATCTCTCTGTTTCCCTTCGTAACGTTTCGGTCTTACCGAGATGACCGATCGGTCCCACCGAGATTGCAATGTAAACTCTCTGTTTCCCTTTTGTAACATTTCGGTCTCATCAAGATGAGCGAATCGGTCCCACCGAGTTTACCTGACCAACTCTTTGGTTAGCTTATTACCAAAATCGGTCCCATCGATTTTGTGTAATCGGTCACACCGAAATTATGTTATGCCCTAACCCTAACCATATCGGTCCTATCGAGTTGCATCTCAGTCCCATCGAAAATCCTAACGGTCACTAGGTTTGCTGAATCGGTCCGACCGAGTTTAACCATTCGGTCCCACCGAGTTTGGCAAATTGTGTGTAACGGTTAGATTTTGTGTGGAGGCTATATATACACCTCCACCCACTCTTCATTCGTGGAGAGAGCCATCAGAACATACCTACACTTCCAATACACATTTTCTGAGAGAGAACCACCTACACTTGTGTTGAGGTCAATATATTCCATTCCAACCATATGAATCTTCATCTCTAGCCTTCCCAAGTTGCTTTCCACTCAAATCTTCTTTCCACCAAATCCAAATCCTGTGAGAGAGAGTTGAGTGTTGGGGAGACTATCATTTGAAGCACAAGAGCAAGGAGTTCATCATCAGTACACCATTTGTTACTTCTTGGAGAGTGGTGTCTCCTAGATTGGCTAGGTGTCACTTGGGAGCCTCCGACAAGATTGTGGAGTTGAACCAAGGAGTTTGTAAGGGCAAGGACATCGCCTACTTCGTGAAGATCTACCGCTAGTGAGGCAAGTCCTTCGTGGTCGACGACCGTGATGGAATAGACAAGGTTGCTTCTTCGTGGAGCCTTCGTGGGTGGAGCCCTCCGTGGACTCGCGCAACCGTTACCCTCCGTGGGTTGAAGTCTCCATCAACGTGGATGTACGATAGCACCACCTATCAGAACCACGACAAAAACATCCGTGTCTCCAATTGCGTTTTATTCCTCCAAACCCTTCCCTTTACATTCTTGCAAGTTGCATGCTTTACTTTCCGCTGCTCATATACTCTTTTGCATGCTTGCTTGAATTATATGGAGATTGCTTGACTTGTGCTAAGATAGCTAAAATCTGCCAAGAATTAAAATTGGGAAAAGGCTAGATTTTTATTTGGTCAAGTAGTCTAATCACCCCCCTCTAGACATACTTTCGATCCTACAAGTGGTATCAGAGCTTTGGTCTCCATTTGCTTTGATTTCCATAGCTTTTGGTGGTCATAGCCTTGGTTTCACAACCTAGGAGAGTATGGCGTCTAGCGAGGGAAATTATCACCGTAGAGGTCCTTACTTTGATGGTACTAATTTTGCTAGTTGGAAGCATAAGATGAAAATGCATATTCTTGGACATAACCCCGCCGTTTGGGCTATTGTGTGTGTTGGCTTGCAAGGTGAATTGTTTGATGGGAGAGAACCGAATCATGAAGCTACCGCAGATGAGTTGAAAATGCTACAATACAACGCTCAACCTTGTGATATCCTCTTCAACGGATTGTGCCCCGAAGAATTCAACAAAATCAGCCATCTTGAGAATGCAAAGGAAATTTGGGATACATTGATTGATATGCACGAAGGTACCGACTCCGTCAAGGAATCCAAATTGGATGTGATTCAAAGTCAACTTGAGAAGTTCAAAATGAAGGATGGTGAAGGTGTCGCTGAAATGTACTCTAGGCTTGCTCTTATCACAAATGAGATTGCCGACTTTGGGAGTGAAGAGATGACAAATAGATTCATCATCAAGAAGATCCTAAGAGCCTTGGATGAAAAATATGATACCGTGTGCACATTGATCCAAATGATGCCCAATTACAAAGATCTCAAGCCAACGGAAGTCATCAGAAGAATTGTTGCTCATGAGATGTCACTCAAGGATAAAGAGGAACTTCACAACAAATCAAGTGGTGCTTACAAAGCCTCATGTGAAGCCCCCACATCATCGAGTGAGAAACAAACCTTCAATGAAGAATTGAGCTTAATGGTGAAGAACTTCAACAAGTTCTACAAGAGTAGAAGCAAAGAGAGAAGCTCCAAGTCAAGGTCCTACAATGACAAAAGATCTTCTAGTCGAGAGCGAAACTGCTACAATTGTGGAAGGCCCGGACACTATTCCAATGAGTGTACGACCCCCTACAAGAGAAGAGAAGATTCTCCCAAGAGAAGAAGTAGAAGAGAAGAATCACCATCTAGAGAAAGAAGGAGTAGAGATGATCGTTATGAACGAAGACCCTCACGGAGAAGCAAGGATTCAGAAAGAAAGGACAAGTCATCAAGGAGCTACACAAAACGAAGACATCAAGCTCATGTTGGTGAATGGGTATCCGGCTCCGACTCCGACAACCACTCCGAGAGAAGCTATCACTCCGACTCCGAATATACTCAAGATGAAGGTGTTGCCGGTCTAGCACTTGTGACAACCAACTCCTACGACATATTTGACTCACCAAATGAAGGAGTTGGAACATGCTTCATGGCTAAAGGCCCAAAGGTATCACACCCCGAGTATGTTGATTTCAATAGTGATGAAGATGACTTGTTAGGTGATGATGATTTACTTGTTGACAACTCTAGTGATGAATACTATGATGAAACATCAATTAATCATGCTAATTAAGATAAAACGAATGACAATGATAAGGAGAAGATTGAGTCTCTAACTAAAGAACTAAACACTCTTAAGTTAGCTCATGAAACTATCTTAGGAGATCATCGAGAACTTTTAAGGACTCATGAGAAATTGCGCTTTGAAAAGCTCAACCTTGAGCAAGAGCATGAGTTCTTAAAAGCAATCAATGATGATCTTCGTAAGAAAAGTTCTTCTTACATTGCCAAGCGTTTACTCTTATCCACTTACATGCCTCAAGTCAAGTCTAGTAACAAGAACAAGAAAGATTCTTCCTCTAGTAGTAACAATAATCATGCTAAATCCAATATTGTTGCTTCTAGTAGTTCTCTTGATTCCACTAATGATTCTCTTAGCCAAGTTACACTTGAGCAAGAAAATAGCTTATTGAAGGGAATTATAGAGAAAGGTGTTTACAAGAGCCTTGCCGGAAGTAAGCAATTCGAGGAAATTGTACGCAAGCAAGGAAGGCACCGGAAGAATCAAGGTGTTGGTTTTGAACGAAAGTTCAATGCCAATGGAGTTGAGTGGGAAGAAGATCAATACCCCAAGACGAAGTTTGTTCCTCAACAAGAGAAGTATGATCCTACTTCTCTCAAAGGGACACAAGCTCAAGATGATCTTCCACCACAAGACCACAAGCAAAAAGGCAAGGACAAGCTTCAAGAGGAAATTGATGCATTTGAAGAAGCTCCTAAGGCCTTGGTCAAGTGGGTTCCCAAGACTACTTCAAGTTCCACTTCATCAAGTACAACTACAACACCGAGGATTCCCATCAAGATGGTGTGGATCCCGAAGAAGAAGAACTAGAGAGTTCTTGAGGGTGACTCCGCCAACATACTTCACTCTTATCATCTTGGCAAGAACAAGTGCAATCAACTTCCACATCTTGCACTAGTTCAAGGAGTCACAAACCCTCTTGTTGGTAAGACAAGGGACAAGGTAACCTAAAAGCTTTCATAGACATCATCTTGTGTGTGCATCACTCTATGTCTATGGATATCCTTGTTTGTTCCTTGTGGGACTAACCCGTGTAGGTATTGAAAGTGCAACTCACTCCAATGGATAGCTCCAAATGATCTACATCAACATTGAGCATCCACATCTTCAACATCTACATGAAGTCATCATCGACAAAACCCAAGGTTAGTTCATCCCTCTTAGGGGGGATCTCACATCTAGGGGGAGCTTTACTCTAAGAATTGAGCTAAAGCAACTCTAATGGTGTGAACACAACAATGCTTTATGTAAAAGTGGTAACCCCACTTGTGCTTAAACGATGAGTATGACCTATGATCAAATGTTCTCATTTGACTCCTAAGTCAATATACTCATATATAGATGACCTAGTCATCGCAAATTGTTTGATAGATGCTAGAATTGGTTGTGCATGCTTTGCCACATATTTCAATTGCCATTTTATTGTGTGAGCATGTTGATTGCATATTTTACTCATTCGAGGACATCCACTTGTTGTTTTGATTGATTGGTTTTCTTTTCTTTTGCCAAGTGGATGGACAAGAATGCCTAAGAACCCTCTCTAGCTATCTATGCTTTTCTCGTCTCAAACTCTATTCATGCTACATCACAAAATTTGATCAAGTCAGATTCGAACCACTCTGTGTGAGGAGCACTCGGAGTCCCCGATTCGTCATAGACTTAAACTTCCAAAACTTCTTTGTGCTTTTCGGTCTGACCGATTCCTCCATTTCGGTCATACAGAGATCACTAAGTCGATCTAGGTTTTCAATCTCGGTGCAACCGATTTGAACCTTTCGGTCACACCGAGTTTCAGTAACTGCTTGCAGTTATGAATCTCGGTGCCACCGAGTTGTTCCACTCGGTCACACCGACAGGGTCGGGCTATATATACTCACGGGCAAAATTTTGGAAATTTCTCCGAAACCCCTTCGCCCGCGCATAGCTCGCTCTGCCTCCTGGGTCTCCGGATCGTCCTCCTCGTCGCCAGCCGCCTCCTGTCGCTGGTCTCCGCCGCCGTCAACGGAATTCTTCCCCGCCGTTGCCGCCGTAGCGAGTTCATTGCCGAACTAGGGTATGGACTCGATCACAGTGCTATCCCCGTCCGATTCCTAGCACATTGTGTTCATTATGATTCTTACCACGATTGAAACGATCTTATCCAGTCAAAACACTCCGTAGATTAGAGTTGAATTGAAAATTTAGGGTTAGGTTTCCGCCGAAACCATCTCGGACCATCCGAGTTGTGGAACTCGGTACCACCGATTCGGCTCAGGCCATTGCACATGTAATTTGTGGTCTGACCGAGAATTGCAAATCGGTGTGACCGAGTTCAGGACTTTGTGAAACCCTAGCAGTCTCGGTGCCACCAAACTGTGACTCGGTCTGACCGAGTTCACTAGTTTAGGTTCCAACAGCTGCTTCGGTATCACCGAGTTTACAAATCAGTTGATCCGAAATGCTTTCTGTGGAAAACTAAAACTAAGTTTTTGACTCATTCTTTTGCAAAAACCTCTGCATTTTGTGATGCTCATCCACTCTATCTCATCTATATCTATTCATAGGGTCTGCTGTCAGTGTTTGCAATATGTCTGATCAGAGTGACAGCCAGAACAGGTCAGAGGAGCAGGTTCACCTGAGTGAGGGCACTAGTCCCTCTAGCAGTTCAAATGATGGTAGCAGGAGCACCCCAAGCAACTTGCCCAAAGCTGCCACCAGAACAAGGAAGAAGAAAACTTCAGAGTCTGAGGATGAAGACTATGTGGCCACTGAGGATGATGCCACATCAAAGAAGAAAGTGGTTAAGAAGGAATATAGCACTGCTCCTCCCACCAAGCCAGGCATGAAGCAAAAGGTTCCTGCAAAGAGAATTCCAATGTCTAAGGCCAGAGCATCTACTCAAGTCCCTTTGGGATCTGAACCCAAAGAGGCTGTTGCAGAAGGGAAGAAGAGGAAGGAGTGAATCAAAAAGACCACTGCTAGAGTGCTTGGGAGATCCTCAATCACGAGAGATTCTGAAGAGGAAGAGGAAGAAGAGGTTGCTGCACCAGCACCCAAGGCACAAAAGCTTATGAGTGATGCTATCAAGTCAGGGGCTGCTTCATCAAAGCCCAAAGAAGCACCCAAAGCAGCCTCCAAGGCCAAGAGTGCACCTAAGAGGAATACCAGGAGTATACCAACTGCTGAGAAGAACAAGGCCCTAGTGCCTGAAGTTGCTGCTGATGAAGATGATGAAGGACAAGTCCTGAGGAAGCTCAAACCCAAGATTCCAGACCACAATGATGCTCATCCTGTGGCTGAGAACATGAAGATCAGGAGAGACTCAGGACTAAGGAAATGGAGAGAGACAGACCCATATGCTACAAGAAGAAGAACCGCTGTTGATTACAGGTTCCACACAAAGGAACAACAGGATTTCTATGAGACAATGTTGTTGGACAAGAAGCCTATAGTATGTGAAATGAGGTGGGTCGACTGGACGTATATCAAGGAAAATGAGGAACACTATCCTGGTGTGTTTGACAGCTTCAGTGCTTGTGGAGTTGCAGACTTTGTTGGGCAGAAGCTCACAAAGTGGAATGAGGAGCTCATAATGCAATTCTACTCCACAGCACACTTCTATCCAGATGGCAGGATAGTATGGATGTCTGAAGGTACAAGGTACCACTCAACTATTGAGGAATGGGCAAATCTGATCAATGCTCCTAAGGAAGAAGAAGATGACTTGGATGTCTATACCAAGAAGAAGATGGATCACAACTCTATGGCAAACATGTACAAGGAGATTCCTGAAGATGATCTTGAGACTCACCAGTTTGGGTCAGTAAAATACTTGCTGTCAGGGCTGCCTACAATCAATTGGATCCGTAGGCACACTCTCTTGCCCAAGTCTGGTGATCACAGAATGATCAGAGGCCATGCAATTAACTTGCTACATATATTTGATGTGCCACAGAAGTTCAAGGTCATGAGCCTTATAGTTGAGACTATCAAGAGGACTGCAGCTGACCAGAAAAGAAGTTGTGGATATGCCCCACAGATCCAGGAGTTGATAAACTCAAAGATGGGCACAGGCACATACTTGTTGGATAAGGAACACTTGCCTATCTATCCTGACTTTGAGGACAATCAAGTTGTGATGAATGAGAATGAACCATCATCAGTACAAGCTCAAGAGAAGAAGGAGAAAGCAAGGAAAGAGAAGGCTGCCAAGATGCCAACTCAAGAGGAGGCATCTGAGTACTTTTTGAAAAGCAAGCAGGACCAGCTTGGTTATTTGATAGCATCAACTCTGAGGATTGAGAAGGGACTGGCCACCCTAACTCAAAACCAGGAGAGCTTGGAAAGAATCGTGGAACAAAAATTCTATGATTTAGATGTCAAAGTAACTGAGATTCAGTCAGTTGTGGAGCAGCTACAAGATGATATGCAGTAGAGGAAGGGCAAGACAACCACTGACGCATTTGCCAGAGTGCCTCGAGCTCAGAGGTCTGCTGCAGTGCCCATACCAGACACTAGAGCCACTTCATCTGCACCAGCTACAGCTCCAGCGCAACCAGCTCCAGCACCAACTCCATTAGCTCCATCTACTTTGACTGAAGCCTTCGTCCTTGGCTTCTCCGGACACCACCACCTGAAGACCAAGCGTGAGAGACGTTTTAGTGCTATGCATTTTCTATGACCTTTTTGGTAACTTGTTGCCAAAGGGGGAGAAAAATGTATAGATCATAGGCTTCGAGAGAGAGTGTTGCTTTTTATTCTCTCTTGCTTTGGTGGTTGAACTTTGTTTGTCTTTTGATTGCTTGAGATACTATGCTATTATCTATGAGACATTGATGATCATGTGGTTGATCATAAGCTACACTTATGCTTGTTAGATGATATTATCTTACTTATACTTATATGATCATTCACTTTGCTTGGTGATGAGTGCATGTATTTAATTCTTATCATTTTGAGCGCTCCACCAAGATGTATGTGACATGGAAGAGTAACCCATGATCCTAACTCATTGTGCATTTGCAGTCCAAAGCAGATCTTAAGATATGCACAAATTTAGGGGGAGATCTTGCTTTTCACATACTTCTCAAAGCGACAATATCTTTCACTCTTATTATCATTTGTCGAAGCTTTGATCTATATGTTGTCATCAATTACCAAAAAGGGGGAGACTGAAAGTGCAACTATCCCTGGGTGGTTTTGGTAATTCCTAACAACATATAGCTCATTGAGCTAACATTATTCCAAGATTAATATTTCAGGAAAATCTCAATGAATGGCATGGCATGGATGAGGAAAGTGGATCACTCAAAATTCTAAGGACAAAAAGTTTGGCTCAAGCTTGAAGCTCAAGACTCTACATTTTATATTTTAGTGATCCAAGATCACATTGAGTCTATAGGAAAAGCCAATACTATCAAGGAGGGATGAGGTGTTGCTTAATGGCTTGCTTGCTCAATATGCTTAGTGATATGCTCCAAAACCCTCAACTACCTTCCCACATCCACATATGACCTAAACCAAAAGTCAAACTCGGCCCCACCGATTCTTTCTATCCGGCGCCATCGAGTTTCAAATGTCATAGCCACTGCCACAAACCCTAGGCAAATCGGTCTCACCGATAGGGATCTCGGTCTACCGAGATGAGCGATCAGTCCCACCGAGATTGCAATGTAAACTCTCTGTTTCCCTTTTGTAACATTTCGGTCTCACCGAGATGAGCGAATCGGTCCCACCGAGTTTACCTGACCAACTCTCTAGTTAGCTTATTACCAAAATCAGTCCCACCAATTTTGTGTAATTGGTCACACCGAGATTACGTTATGCCCTAACCCTAACCATATCGGTCCTATCGAGTTGCATCTCAGTCCCACCGAAAATCCTAACGGTCACTAGGTTTGCTGAATCGGTCCGACCGAGTTTAACCATTCGGTCCCACCGTGTTTGGCAAATTGTGTGTAACGGTTAGATTTTGTGTGGAGGCTATATATACCCCTCCACCCACTCTTCATTCGTGGAGAGAGCCATCAGAACATACCTACACTTCCAATACACATTTTCTGAGAGAGTACCACCTACACTTGTGTTGAGGTCAAGATATTCCATTCCAACCATATGAATCTTCATCTCTAGCCTTCCCAAGTTGCTTTCCACTCAAATCTTCTTTCCACCAAATCCAAATCCTGTGAGAGAGAGTTGAGTGTTGGGGAGACTATCATTTGAAGCACAAGAGCAAGGAGTTCATCATCAACACACCATTTGTTACTTCTTGGAGAGTGGTGTCTCCTAGATTGGCTAGGTGTCACTTGGGAGCCTCCGACAAGATTGTGGAGTTGAACCAAGGAGTTTGTAAGGGCAAGGAGATCGCCTACTTCGTGAAGATCTACCGCTAGTGAGGCAAGTCCTTCGTGGGCGACGACTGTGATGGAATAGACAAGGTTGCTTCTTCGTGGAG